>NC_142880.1:69124015-69275530 GCF_051225735.1 Oryctolagus cuniculus | reverse complement strand
TTTTGGTTTTGTTTTAAAGGGCAAACTCATAAATATTTACAGAGAGACCTTACTAAGCAGAAAAGGAGATTAGAAAATGTTTTTGAATGAATGCAACATGTTTCATGTAAATTGAATTATACAATCAATTTTACATCGAGGAGAAAGAAATTATGTCACAAAAGTATAATCTTTATGAGACAATGTTTTCAATGATAGCAAAAGTGAAGAGAAGTCCAAAGTGTTTTTGTTTTTGTTATTGTTCATGTGAAATTTAATATACATATTGGCACCTTAGAGACTAAGCAAAATTATGTGGCCATATTAACTATTATCAAGTGAAGACCTTAGTAGTTACTAAGCCTTTATTTTAAATATTCAATTTATACTTATGTCACACATCCTACTAACCATATAAAACTGTTTCTTACACAATCATAAGACCTCTGATCTGTTTGCTTATAAGCCTGAGATTGTTATATATCAATTGCCAGTTCACAAACATATAAAGATGAATTATATTTGTTTTATTAAACAGTGGTGCTTTTATGCAAAAGACATATTTGCGTTTTATTGGCAACAATATGGTTTCTAAAAATATACAATCACTGTGCTCATTATAAACATTTTTATGCCAGTATCATCACAGGAACATTTAAGTCTGTCGCTCCTGATCATTTTTCCATTATTAAATACTATGTAATATTTAGGGAAAACATGGTTCTAAAACATGATTATTTGGAAATGATTTGTATTCAAATAGGCTTCATTCCTAAATTATAGAATTACTTAAATAAATACAGATTAAACTCCCTCCATGTTTTCCATTCTTGTAAACACCATATTTATTTCTTCCAGAAACTTGTAGTCCAGACACAACTACCACCATGAAATCAATGTGGCCCTTACATACCAAGGATGAAAAACTGAATTGTGTGATTCATCAAAGCTCAAACATACACTGAACATCAGAAATATTCTCTCATTCATGTCATATTTTAGACACAGCATCTTTGAAAAAAAAAGATGTGCAGAGAGGCACCAAGATGGTGGACTAGGGATTGAGCTTACAACTCTAGTCTAGGGGAAGATAGAGAGAGAGTACATTCTCAGGGGAAAGTCAGAAGAAGATGGCAGAGGAAACTCCACGCAATTTAGAGGGACACTCTGGATCTATGTGGAGGATGTGGACACACACAACTTAGGCCCCAGCAGCTGAGATCCTCAGCACCAGCTTTGGAGGGTGACGTGAGACCAGACTGCGGAAGCACAAGCCACTGACAATAAAGCTGCGGGAAAATCCTAGCATGAGTCTGGCTTGGAGCCCTGTGGGGGACACTGCACCTGCCAACCTAGAGGAAAAGGTGGTGGGGGCACATTTCTCTCTCCCTGACTACCCAGCATCAACATCCTATAACTAGCCCAGAGCAGGCAGGAGCCATTTTGGACATACTTAATAGCTGCACCAGCTCATGTCCATATACACAGCAAACAGCTGAGAGATGACCGAGTCCGGCTGGGAGAATTGACAAGGGACTGGGTGTTCGTGACTGTGGAGCCTCATGTGCTGGGATTGTGGAAACACTGTGGTTGTGTGGGAGGGCTGAGGGTATGGTTGGGTCTTTGCGCAGTCACTCTGGGCTGCTCCCCACGCTCAGGGATCCCTGATTCCCTGGTTGGGGTCATTGCTGCGGGATCAATCCTCACACAGAGGACTGCATGGATCGTTTGTGGGGTTCTCATGGCAGCACACACAAATATTGTCCCCACTGGGGCTAGTACCAGGCACTGGTCTCCTTTGAGGAGAGGTGAGCATGAGACTACACCAATAGACAGGAACAAATCTCCCCATCTGATTAAAAAGAAAAAAAAAAAGAGAGGAGATTTACCACACCCAAGTTGGGAGTCACGTTGGACACTCCCCTCACCCTGGAACACTGAACAGAGCTTGGTGGCCCGACCCAGCATGTGTCTCGGGATACTCACTGAAAGAGAGGCAACCCACTAATTCACAGAGGCACCGTTCGGAGATAGAAGCCATCCCAAGGAGAAAAAATTAACCAACAACTATCTCCACAAATACCTAAAAAGAAACGCAGCAATTCAAGAAACAAGAATAAGGAAGACAACATGATTCCACCTAAAGGAACACAGCAACACTTCAATATTAGAATGTGAAAATGAAGAGATTGAAGAAATGCCAGAAATGGAATTCAAAAAATTGGTCATAGTACTACTTAGAAGTAATCAGAAACAAATCCACTAACTAAAGAAATTTGTACATGACATGAGAGAATTTTTTCCATGAAATTGAGATTTTAAAGAGAAATTAAAACAAAATATTGGAAATGAAGACTCCAATAGAACAAATAATTTGTAGAAAGAAAGGGACTTCAAAGTACAGGAAGCACATAGAACTCCTAATAGACATGAACAGGAAAGAGCTTCACCATGACACATTGTAATCAAACTCTCCACAGTAAAACATAGAGAAAAGATGGCAAAATATGCATGAGAGAAATGCCAGATTACTTTAAGAGGATCTCCAATTAGACTCACAGCTGACTTCTCATTAGAAATGCTACAGACTAGGAGAGAATGGTGAAAGAGAGAAAGAAAAGAAAGAGAGAAAGAGAGAGAGAGAAAGAGAAGAAGGAAGGAAGGAAGGAAGGAGGAAGGAAGGAAGGAAGGAAGGAAGGAAGGAAGGAAGGAAGGAAGGAAGGAAGGAAGGAAGGAAGGAAAAGAAAGAGAGAGAAAGAAAGAGAAGAAGGAAGGAAGGAAGAAAGAAAGGAAGGAAGGAAGGAAAGAAAGGGAGAGAGAGAGAGAGAAAGAAAGGAAGGAAGGAAGGAAGGAAGGAAGGAAGGAAGGAAAGAAGGAAGGAAGGAAAGAAGGAAAGAAGGAAAGAAAGAATCTGTCACCACTCATCCAACCTTATAAAAGATGCTTAAGGATGTGCTACACACAGAAACACAGAAATATGGCCATCACTATGAAAGACGGTGAAGGCAGAAAATCTGCCAGTAAAAGTACAAAGGAAATACAAAGCAAACAATAGGAATATTTATGGGGAAATGGTAGGGCCAAGTTGTTATTTATCAATAGTCACCTTGAATGTAAATGGCCTCAAAGCTCCAGTTAAAATATACCGGCTAGATAAATGGGGAAAAAATAAAAAACACCTATTTGCTGCCTACAAGAAATCTATCACCAACGAAGATGCATGCAGACTGAAAGTGAAAGGATGGAAAAATATATTCCATGCTAACAAACCAAAAAAGCGGTGTAGCCATCCCAATATCAGACAAAATAGACTTTAACATAGAAACTGTTAAAAGAGACAAAGAAGGGCACTACACAATGATTAAGGTAGCAATTCAGCAGGAAGATGTAACTATAATAAATGTATACACAACCTAATTACAGGGCACCTGGCTATTTAAAAGGAATGTTAATGGATCTAAAGGGAGACATAGATTCCCATACAATAGTGATGGGGGACTTTAATACCCCACTTTCAGCAATGTACAGATTAAACAGACAGAAAATCAGCAAGTAAACAACAATTAATTAACACTATAGACCAAACAGACCTAACGGATATCTGCAGAACTTTTCATCCTACAGTTGCAGAATACATATTCTTCTCACCAGTGCATAGAACTTTCTCTAGGATAGATCATAGGCCAGGCCATAAAGTGAGTCTCAGCAAATTCAAACAAGTCCTAATCTTAATCATACATCTTCTTGGACTACAATGAAATGAAGCTGGAAATCAACAACCCAAGAATCTCTAGAGGAGCTGACGCTGTGGCATAGCAGATAAAGCCACTGCCTGCAGCATTGGCATACTATATGGGCACCATTTCGAATCCCGGCTGCTCTACTTTCGTTCCAGCTCTCTGCTATGGCCAAGGAAAGCAGTAGAAGTTAGCCAAAGTGTTTGGGCCTCTGCACCAGTGTGGGAGACCCGGAAGAAGCTTCTGGCATCTGGCCAGTGCTAGCCATTGTGACCATTTGGGGAGTGAACCAGCAGATGGAAGATTTCTCTCTCTCAGTAACTCTGTCTTCCAAATAAATAAATAAATCTTTAAAAAAAAGAAAGAAAAAGAATCCGTAGAACATATGCAATCACATGGAGACTGAACAACGTGCTCCTGAACGAACAGTGGGTCACAGAAGAAATTAAAAGACAAATCAAAAAGCTATTGAGGAACAGTTTTTTTCATACTATTTGTTGAACTCTTTACTTAGTATGAGTTAATCTTCTGCATATAAAGTTAATTGAAATAGATTTTCATAAAAAATAAGAATGGGAATAGGAGAGGGAGGAGGAAAAAGGGTGGGAGTGCGGGTGGGAAGGTGGGTACAGTGGCAAGAATCACTATCACTATGTGCCTAAAGTTGTATTTATGAAATGCATAGAGTTTGTATACCTTAAGTAAAAGGTCTCTGGGAAAAAATAAAATAAAATATGAGTGTCTCAGGTGATTGCAAAAAATAATTAAATAAAATAAATTATAAGTGTTAAAAAAAGTACATCTCCTTGCTATTTGGTTTAATGAAAAAATAACAACTAACCAAATGCCACAGAGAACCAGGCAAGAAAAGCAAAATCAGAAAAAAAATAAAACAAAGAAACTGACACTACCTTGTCCTAAATCATATATATATATATATATCTGTACACACACACACACACACACACCCCAATGGTGTATGGAAAATAAGTTATTTTAATGTTTTCCTTCCAGAAAGTTATGGAGCAAGAAATTGGTCACCAATAATTTATTAAGGGCTGTCTAAAAATAAATGTCTTTTTTTTTAAAAATTATTTTATTTATTTGAAAGACAGAATTACTGAGAGAGGTAGAGCCAGAGAGAGAGAGAGAGAGAGAGAATCTTCCATGTGCTAGTTCACTCCCCAAATGCCCACAATGACCAGAGCTGAACTGATCTGAAGCCAGGAGCTTCTTCTGGGTCTCCCACATGGGTGCAGGGGCCCAAGGACTTGGTCCATCTTCCACTGCTATCACAGGCCATAGCAGAGAACCAGATTGGAAGTGGAGCAGCTGGAACTTGAACATCCATATGGGATGCCAGAGCTGCAGGCCAGGGCTTTAACCTGCTGTGCCATGACACAGGCCCCAATATAAGTTTCATAGTATGTGTTATCTCTGCGAGAAGGCAGATGCAATGATAAAAATGATTTTTCAGTATATTTCATATTCTAGGAGATTATGTGTTTCCACAAAAAAACTACGTAAAACAATGTTCTCCATAATTGATAGAAAAATCCACCATTAAGGTAATTACTAGGACACTAAGAGGAACTTGATCAGTTTTACACTTTATATTCTGTGTGGGTGCAAACTGATGAAATCTTTACTTATTATATACTAAATCGATCTTCTGTATATAAAGATAATTAAAAATGAATCTTGATGTGAATGGAATGGGAGAGGGAGTGGGAGATGGGAGGGGTGCGGGTGGGATGGAAGTTATGGGGGGGGGGAGCCATTGTAATCCATAAACTGTACTTTGGAAAATTATATTTACTAAATAAAAGTTTAAAAAAAAAGAAAACTAAAATAGCAATGAAAACTATGAATTCCCCAAAATCTTTCATAGCTGTCCCTCTTTCTGTAAGGTCTAATAGATATATAAAATTATAACTTTATAAATGTGGAAAGGTAAATCAAGTTTCATGTATCTAAAGGTTAATACTTAAAGAGTAGAATAGACTATTAAAATACATTTTCAAAAGCATCATATTTAGGATCATGTTAAGGTTAGGGATAAAACAAAAGTTAGGATTAGAATTTATGTACCTTGGGGTCAGCACTGTGGCGCAGTGGGTTAACGCCCTGGCTTGAAGCTCCGGCATCCCATATGAGCGCCGGCTAGAGTCCCTCCCGGCTGCTCCACTTCTGATCCAGCTCTCTGCTATGGTGTGGGAAACAATAGAAGATGGCCTAAGTCCTTGGGCCCCTGCACTCATGTGGGAGACCCGGAAAAAGCCCCTGGCTCCTGGCTTCAGAGTGGCACAGCTCCAGCCATTGTGGCCAATTGGGGAGTAAACCATGTGATGGAAGACCTCTCTCTTTCTGTCTCTCCTCTCTCTGTGTAACTCTGACTTTCAAATAAATAAATCTTTAAAAAAAAAGAATTTATGTACCTTTGTTTGTAATTTTTATCTGAATTCTAAATAAAGTGTTTTTAAAAAAAAACCCAAAAGGCAAGTATGTATTTCTCCAGCTAGCCATCACTAGTTAATAACTTCCATCTTGTGGTTAAAATTATATTGAGTAATTAAAAAACACATCTAGAATATTAAAAGTTGTTGAACAAGAATAAGAAAAAATAATGAACATGTAATGAGAATTCTGCAGTTAGTTGGAAAATATAGACACTTGGGAATTATGTTTTTTTTTTATTTAGTAAATATAAATTCTCAAAGTACAGTTAAAGGATTACAATGGCTTCCCCCCACCCCATAATTTCCCTCCCACTCACACCCCTCCCATCTCCTGCTCCCTCTCCCATTCCATTCACATCAGGTTTCATTTTCAATTCTCTTTATATACAGAAGATCAATTCAGTATATATTAAGTAAAGATTTCATCAGTTTGCACCCACACAGAAACACAAAGTGTAAAATACTGTTTCAGTACTAGTTATAGCATTACTTCACATTGGACAACACACTAAGGACAGATCCCACATGAGAAGTAAGTACACAGTGACTCCTCTTGTTGACTTAACAATTTGACACTCTTGTTTATGGCGTCAGTAATCACCCTAGGCTCTAGTCATGAGTTGCCAAGGCTATGGAAGCCTTTTGAGTTCGCCAACTTCGATCTTATTCCGACAGGGTCATAGTCAAAGTGGAAGTTCTCTCCTCCCTTCAGAGAAAGGTACCTCCTTCTTTGACGTCCCGTTCTTTCTACTGGGATCTCACTTGCAGAGATCTTCCATTTAGGTCTTCTTTTTTTTTTTTCCCCCAGGGTGTCTTGGCTTTCCATGCCTGAAATACTCTCATGGGCTCTTCAGCCATATCCGAGTGCCTTAGGGGCTGATTCTGAGGCCAGAGTGCTATTTAGGACATCTGCCATTCTATGAGTCTACTTTGTATCCCGCTTCCCATGATGGATCGTTCTCTCCCTTTTTGATTCTATCAGCTAGTATTAGCAGACACTAGACTTGTTTGTGTGATCCCTTTGACTCTTAGACCTATCAGTGTCATCAATTGTGAACTGAAATTGATCACTTGGACTAGTGAGATGGCATTGGTACATGCCACCTTGATGGGATTGTATTGGGATCCCCTAGCATGATTCTGACTCCACCATTTGGGGCAAGTCCTATTGAGCATGTCCCAAATTGTACATCTCCTCTCTCTCTTATTCCCACTCTTATATTTAACAGGGATCACTTTTCAGTTAAAATTTAAACACCTAAGAATAATTGTGTGTTAATCACAGAGTTCAACCAATAGTACTAGAACAAAACAAAGAGAAAATACTAAAATGAATAAAGTTTTACACTGTACATCAACAGTCAGGACAAGGGCTGAACAAGTCACTGTTTCTCATAGTGTCCATTTCACTTCAACAGGTTTCCCCTTTTGTGCTCAGTTAGTTGTCGCCAATCAGGGAGAACATATGATATTTGTCCCTTTGGGACTGGCTTATTAATATTTCTATAAATTCTTTAGTACAATACTTTAATCAGTTCTTAGCTGTGATAAAATATACATATCAGCTATTTTAAAATTATCAATTTTAAACAATATCAACTATTGTTAAAAATAATGACTTTTGCCCCAAATCACTTTATAAACCATTTAAAATTGGGACAATAATTGTTTTGACATGAATGATTTTGACTGAAAACAAACAAAACAATATAATGGTGTCAATGATCTAATACAATGTTATAAATCATGCTCTCTGACAAATAACTTCTAAAAAGCATGTTTAAAAACAGAAGCTATCAACCCACACAAACACGCACAGTCATACACTCACACACAGCATTTCTCAATCAGTTCCATTAATATTCTCAATTCCCTTTTTAAAATTCTTGCTTGTATTTATGACTCTCATTTTGGTATCAAACTTTGCCTCTGACTATGAAGTCATTATTTTTATTGTCTTGGAAATATCCATGTGCAAGTACAAAAACAAAATGTTATAATTTGTGTTTATTCCCATTCTTTCTAAACACTGTCCAAATTCAGAATTGTTCCCTATTTCTTTCTTTGTCTCTTTTCTTTTCTAGTCACAAGGATGTTATTAATTCAAAAGTTCAGAAATCATAGTTTTCAGTGAAAGAAATCCAAGAATCAAAATGCTAATTAATTTTTTCTCCAGAAAGATTTTGGAATTTCTTTAAAAGTAACTCTCCATATAAAAATATTCAAGTTGCAAAACCTAACCTATCAAAGAGATTGCATATTAAATGTAAAGTACCATTAAACAAGCTCTTCATTAAAAGAGAGAAAAGCTAGGGAGGCAAAGAGTTCAAGAACTCCCGCTATAAAGAATGAGGAGTCAGGGGGAAGTCCCCCTGCAGTCTCCTAGCTGGGGTGGGAGGGAAGTCCCATCTGCCTGCGCTCTCCCTGGAGAGACACCATGGAATATTGTAAAAGCCCCACAAACCATTACCTCACAACAGTAATTTATGCAAAGCCAAAAAGAAGACAAAAAGGAGAGAGTACTGTACCAAAAATATATAATTACTCTGATTCTTCAGCGAGAAAGGAAGAAAACAATAAGTATCACTTTTTTTTTTTTTTTTGACAGGCAGAGTGGACAGTGAGAGAGAGAGACAGAGAGAAAGGTCTTCCTTTGCCGTTGGTACACCCTCCAATGGCCGCCGCTGCAGCCGGTGCACCGCGCTGATCCGATGGCAGGAGCCAGGTGCTTCTCCTGGTCTCCCACGGGGTGCAGGGCCCAAGCACTTGGGCCATCCTCCACTGCACTCCTGGGCCACAGCAGAGAGCTGGCCTAGAAGAGGGGCAACCGGGACAGAATCTGGTGCCCCGACCAGGACTAGAACCCGGTGTGCCGGCGCCACAAGGCGGAGAATTAGCCTAGTGAGCCGCGGCGCCGGCTCTATTAAGTATCACTTTTAAAAATAAGTTCACTTGGAGGAATCTTAAAAAGTCACGATGTGGCTGGGGTTGCGGCACAGTGGGTAAAGCCACTGCCTGCATCCCATATGGGCACTGGTTCGAGTCTCAGCTGCTCTATTTCTGATCCATGGAAGATGGCAAGTGCTTGGGCCCCTGCACCCATGCTAGAGACCCGGATAAAGCTCATGCCTCCTGGCTCTGGTCTAGCCTGGCCTTGGCCATTGTGCCTATTTAGACAGTGACCCAGCAAAGGGAGAATCAATCTCTCTCTCTCTCTCTCTCTCTCTCTCTCTCTCCCTGCCTCTCAAATAAACTTTTTAAAGATATGAATTTTGAGTGACCCTATCTGGAAGACAAGAAGTACCACTCAGGTTCTCTGTCAAGAAGGAACACTTTGTCCCTCCCCGGCTAGGTGCCACTCTGTGGTGATATCTCCTGCGTGTCTGCCTCAGCTTTTGCACTTGGGTCATGTTTTCTCTACGGCTCTAACCAATGACTGATAAAGACCACAGCAAATTGTGCAGACACTTCATACTAACAGACGATGCCTTTGGAACAAGCAAACTTTGCTTCCAGTTCTTCAGTGGATTGAGGATTCTACTGCCCCATCTTATTTCCTCCTTTTTGCTTTTCAAGGGTGTTAATCCCCAATAAATCTTCTCTCCTAAATCTAGCTTAGCATCTGGTCCCTAGAAGGTCAAATGAACACAGTGGAAAAATTAATAGCCTAAGAAAGTAGGAAGTCAAATGAATTTGGGGAACTGGATTCAGGTGATCCCTGGCTGACCACATGGACCCATCCCTGGTGGTATGCATGGCCCAGATAGTTCCTACCTCAGGATGTTGGTCCAATGGTAAAAATGTCAGAAGATGTACCTGTGGTGAGAAGTACCCTGACAGTGTGCTATATTTCAGTTGATGAAAAGTGATGAAAAAATATATTTTCAGTTGCCATAAACAAGAGTGTCAATTTGTTAAGTCAACAACAGGAGTCACTGTGCACTTACTCCTCATGTAGGATCTCTGTCCTTAATGTGCTGTACATTGAGATTTAATGCTATAACTAGTACTCAAACAGTATTTTTCACTTTGTGTTTCTATGTGGGTGCAAACTGTTGAAATCTTTACTTAATATATGCTAAACTGATCTTCTGTATATAAAGAGAATTGAAAATGATTCTTGATGTGAATGGAAGAGGAGAGGGAGTGGGAAAGGGGAGGGTTGCAGGTGGGAGGGAAGTTATGGGGGGGAAGCCATTGTAATCCATAAGCTGCACTTTGTAAATTTATATTCATTAAATAAAAGTTAAAAAAAGACAATAAAAATATATTTTCAGTTGATGAAAAGTATTTTTAAAACGTGTATTTGGATGCAAAAAAAATTAATTCATACACAAGTGGGGACTTTAAAAGTTAACAGAAAATTTGTAGTAAGAAAAAATGATTCATGGATTTCAAAACTTTGGCACCAAAAGAAACTTATCTTTTAATTCTATTTTTCTATGAATTTTTTAAAGTATATTCACAAAGGAGGAACAATGCATATAAAATCAATGGAACTGGCTGGTTGGTAATAAATTATATTGAACTTTACAAAAGATTATGAAAAACTGAAGGCCATTAACAATCAAAATTAAATGTGAAGGTTATTAGGTATCTTTTTGGCAGTTTATAAAAAAAGCCCTTATTCTCTTTTTCTTGTAGTAGGAGAACAAGAAAACAATAAAAGAGAACAATAAAACTCTGGATTTAGTGGGAGGAGTCTCCCAGTTTCAAAGAAAATGCATGCACAGCTAAATCAAGCCTGTAATGCCCAAGTTAGGATCTAGTTGGCATTCCTGGGACCCTGATGAATGAAATGGAAACATCTGGATGGATGCCTCTCAAGATTTGGTTTCCCCAGACTACTTTTAACACTCAGAACCAACAAAGGTGCCCTAGCCCTCCCTATTAGCACTTAACACTTCCCACATTTAAGAATAACCTGTAGAAGCCCCTGCCTAGCAGAGCAACAGTAGCCTCCACTCAGGATCTGCCTCCATCTCCCCTATGCCAGACCAGCAATATAAAGGATTAAACTGCATTAATAAAACATCAGTGAGATAGCTGCTTGGCGCAGTGATTAAATCACTACTTGGGATACCCACATTCCATATCAGAGTGTCTGGTTCATGTACCAGTTTCTCCACTTTGATTCCAGGTTTCTGCTGATAACTATTTGGCTCAAGCGCCTAAGTTCTTGCCACCCATGTGAGAGATCCTGATTGAATTAGAGATTGAATTACAGACTCCTGATTTCAGCCTGGCCAAGCCCCGAGCATTTAGGGGTTGAACAAGTGGGTAGAAGATCTTCCTATGACTCTCTCTCTCTCTCTTCCCTTTTTTAATTTAAAAATGAAAATAAATAAATAGATAATAAACCAGACAGAGCCAGGCAAACTGTGTCTCATAAAAGAGAAAAAAGCTACTACATCCCCCCAAACATGCCAGAATCAGTTTGTATGTACTAGTGAAACCGGGATAACAGTGACTGGATTTTGAGGATACTGGATCAGAGGTTGGACCATAAGACTGGACTTACAGAGTATTGATTGGCTTAGTGACACTGTATCAGCATATGGATTTAACACTGGATTCTGACCTAGAAGGCATCAATTTGCAACCAGAGTGAATCCAAAGCCTGGAGAAAGTGCTAACTCATGCTGAGCAAAGATGAGATGCCTGAATTGCTGTAGTTGATGGTACAGAAAGGGATTAAAAGGCTTGGCTAATGAGGGATGCTGGGCTGCCTACATTACATAAGGCTTGAAAAACTATCAGCAGATTCTATACTACAAGAAGATCCAGGGGGTCTGTGCTGTGGCATAGTAGGCTAAGCCTCTGCCTGCAGTGCTGGCATCCCATATGGTCACTGGTTCTAGTCCCAGCTGCTCCTCTTCTGATCCAGCTCTCTGCTATGGGAAAGCAATTAAAAATGGCCAAAGTGTTTGGGCAACTTCACCCATGTGGGAGACCCAGAAGAAGCTCTGGCTCCTGGCTTTCACCTGGCCCAGCTGCAGACATTATGACCATTTGGAGAATGAACCAATGGATGGAAGATCTTTCTCGCTGTCTCTCCCTCTGTAACTCTACCTCTCAAATAAATGATAAAAAAAAATCTTTAAAAAATAAAAAGATCCAGAGGGAAGACAAAATCCATTAGGAATATGCTAATGAGAAGGGCACTACTTAAGAAGTTCATAGTGGCTCTCCTCTGCTGGACAGATTTGATGATGGAGGATAGCATAACATTTTTTGGCTCATTGATAGCAGTGCAAATGAAGGGGCTGTAAAATAATAGAGGCCAGTAAGTGTACTTCACCACCACAAGTCAGGGTTTTAGTCAACATAGATAAGGGTAAATTTGAAATGGGCAGATGGATCAATGGATAGTCAGGGTAATGCAAATATTAATATTTCAGAAACAGTAATGGAAAAATTTAATGTTCATCTGCAAAATAATTCAATTCAAAAAGGAATCAACATTCTCCTCACAATATAAACAAAAACTAATTCAAAATGGATCATATACTAAAAAGAACTATAATTATAACACATCTAGAAGAAAATATAGGAGATAATTTTTGTGTTCTCTGGTTTGGAAAATATCTCTCAGGACAAAGGAACTATCAACTACAATGGATTCTAAATTGATAAATTGACCTTTATCAAAACTAAGATCTACCCCAGGAGAACTGATTTTAAAAATAAAGAGTATACAAAAATGAGTAAGTAGGAGCTTAAGGGCGAACAACCCAATACAATATCGTGATCCCTTGATCAGTTCCCAAACCATAGCGAGTTTTCACACCTGATGTAAGCAGTGGCCAGGTCTTCAGAAGAAAGAGGTAAGCAACCCCAGAGGAAATGACTGCTTTGATGATCCTCCCAGTTCTTCTGTGGCCTTTTATTCAGGTGACTACACTAGAGGAAGAGAACATTTCATGAACTGTTAAACAGGGGATCTGAGTTGCCAGCATTACTCTGAGACCAAATGCATCAACTTTGCCTCACTGTTAGAGTGGCAGATACATGAGTGTCAGATAATATATGGGGTCCTAGACAAAACTGAGTTTATAATAGGCCCACTGAGTCTGGGGATCCAACTGATAGTCCTTCTGGCTCCTGAATAAATGATTGATAATGACATATTTGACAGATGGAGCAACCTTCCCATAGGGTCTTGTGAAGTTAAAACTGTCTTAATTGAGATGGCCTGAAAGCCTCTAAAACTGCCCCTACTCTATGTATCCAAAATTAAAAATGCAAAAATTGCATCCCAGGGAGAAGAGATTGGCACCAAAAAGATTAAGATGTAGGCATCTGTGATTTTTTTTTTAATTTTCTAGTCCAGTTTCTTTAGAAACTGGTTGGATGCAGGAGAATGGTCATAGATTACCATAAATTCTGATGAGCTATTCTTTTTTTTTATTTTTTTTTTATTTTTTATAAACTTTTATTTAATGAATATAAATTTCCAAAGTACGACTTATGGATTACAATGGCTTCCCCCCCATAACGTCCTTCCCACCCACAACCCTCCCTTTCCCACTCCCTCTCCCCTTCCATTCACATCAAGATTCATTTTCGATTATCTTAATATACAGAAGATCAGCTTAGTATACATTAAGTATGAATTTCAACAGTTTGCTCCCACACAGAAACATAAAGTGAAAAATAATAGATGATTTTTTTAAATGATGATGAAATCAGATCAGACCTATTGTCATGTTTAATCCCAGTGAGAGTCAAGTTGGGAATTGATAATTTCTTTTTTTTTTTTTTTATAGAGGATCAGTTTAGTATGCATTAAGTAAGGATTTCAACAGTTTGCACCCCCATAGAAACACAAAGTGAAATATATTGTTTGAGTACTCGTTATAGCATTAAATCTCAATGTGCAGCACATTAAGGATAGAGATCCTACATGAGGAGTAAGTGCACAGTGACTCCTGTTGTTGACTTTACCAATTGACACTCCTGTCTATGGCATCAGTAATCTCCCTATGCTCCAGTCATGAGTTTCCAAGGCTATGGAAGCCCTCTGAGTTCTCCGACTCTTATCTTGTTTAGACAAGATCATAGTCAAAGTGGAGGTTCTCTCCTCCCTTCAGAGAAAGGTACCTCCTTCTTTGAAGACCTGTTCTTTCCACTGGGATCTCACTCACAGAGATCTTTTGCCAGAGTGTCTTGGCTTTCCATGCCTGAAATACTCTCATGAGCTTTTCAGCCAGCTCCGAATGCCTTTAGGGCTGATTCTGAGGCCAGAGTGCTATTTAGGACATCTGCCATTCTATGAGTCTGCTGAGTATCTCACTTCCCATGTTGGATCACTCTCCCCTTTATTTACTCCATCAGTTAGCGTTAGCAGGTACTAGACTTGTCTATGTGCTCCCTTTGACTCCCAATCCCTCCACCATGACCAACTGTGAACTGAAATTGATCACCTGGAACAGTGAGATGGCATTGGTACATGCCACCTCGATGGGATTGAATTGGAATCCCCTGGTATGCTTCCAACTCGACCACTTGGGGCAAGTCAGCCTGAGCATGTCCCAAATTATACCTCTCTTCCCTCTCCCATTCCCACTCCCATGTTCAACAGGGATCACATTTCAGTTAATTTTCAACACTTAAGAATAACTGTGCATCAATTACAGAACTAAACCAGTCATATTAAGTAGAACAGATAAAAAAAAACTACTAAGAGGGATAATGTATTAAGTTGTTCATTAACAGTCAGGGCTATGCTGATCAAGCCACCGTTTCCCATAGTGTCCACCTCACTCCAACAGGTTTCCCTCTTGGTGTTCAGTCAGTCGTCACCGATCAGGGAGAACATATGGTATTTGTCCCTTTGGGACTGGCTTACTTCACTCAGCATGATGTGTTCCAGATTCCTCCATTTTGTTGCAAATGACTGGATTTCGTTGTTTCTTACTGCGGTATAGTATTCTAAAGAGTACATATCCCATAATTTCTTTATCCAGTCTACTGTTGATGGGCTTTTGGGTTGGTTCCAGGTCTTAGCTATTGTGAATTGAGCTGCAATAAACATTAATGTGCAGACAGCTTGTTTGTTTGCCAATTTCATTTCCTTTGGGTAAATTCCAAGGAGTGGGATGGCTGGGTCGAATGGTAGGGTTATCTTCAGGTTTCTGAGGGATCTCCAGACTGACTTCCATAGTGGCTTGACCAGTTTGCATTCCCACCAACAGTGGGTTAGTGTCCCTTTTTCCCCACATCCTCGCCAGCATCTGTTGTTGGTAGATTTCTGCATGTGAGCCATTCTAACCGGGGTTTGGTGAAACCTCGTTGTGGTTTTGATTTGCATTTCCCTGATTGCTAATGACCTTGAACATTTTTTCATGTGCCTGTTGGCCATTTGGATTTCCTCTTTTGAAAAATGTCTATTGAGGTCCTTGGCCCATCTCTTAAGTGGGTTGTTGGTTTTGTTTTTGTGGAGTTTCTTGATCTCTTTGTAGATTCTGGTTATTAACCCTTTATCTGTTGTATAGTTTGCAAATATTTTTTCCCATTCTGTCGGTTGCCTCTTCACTCTCCTGACTGTTTCTTTTGCAGTACAGAAACTTCTCAATTTGATGCAATCCCAATAGTTGATTTTGGCTTTGACTGCCTGTGCCTCCCGGGTCTTTTCCAGAAAGTCTTTGCCTGTGCCAATATCTTGAAGGGTTTCTCCAATGTTCTCTAGTAACTTGGTGTCAGGTCGTAGATTTAGGTCTTTAATCTATGTTGAGTGGATTTTTGTGTAAGGTGTAAGGTAGGGGTCTTGCTTCATGATTCTGCATGTGGAAATCCAATTTTCCCAGCACCATTTATTGAATAGACTGTCCTTGCTCCAGGAATTAGTTTTAGATCCTTGATCAAATATAAGTTGGCTGTAGATGTTTGGGTTGATTTCTGGTGTTTCAATTCTGTTCCATTGGTCTATCCATCTGTTTCTGTACCAGTACCATGCTGTTTTGATTACAACTGCCCTGTAGTATGTCCTGAAATCTGGTATTGTGATGCCTCCGGCTTTGTTTTTGTTGTACAAGACTGCTTTAGCTATTCGAGGTCTCTTGTGCCTCCATATAAATTTCAGCACCATTTTTTCCAGATCTGAGAAGAAGGTCTTCGGTATCTTGATTGGTATTGCATTGAATCTGTAAATTGCTTTTGGGAGAATGGACATTTTGATGATATTGATTCTTCCAATCCATGAGCATGGAAGATTTTTCCATTTCTTGGTATCCTCTTCTATTTCTTTCTTTAAGGTTTTGTAGTTTTCATCGTAGAGATCTTTAACGTCTTTGGTTAAGTTTATTCCAAGGTATTTGATTGTTTTTGTAGCTATTGTGAATGGGATTGATCTTAGAAGTTCTTCCTCAGCCATGGCATTGTCTGTGTATACAAAGGCTGTTGATTTTTGTGCGTTGATTTTATACCCTGCTACTTTGCCAAACTCTTCTATGAGTTCCAATAGTCTCTTAGTAGAGTTCTTTGGGTCCCCTAAATACAGAATCATGTCATCTGCAAAAAGGGATACTTTGAGTTCTTCCTTCCCAATTTGTATCCCTTTAATTTCTTTTTCTTGCCTAATAGCTCTGGCTAGAACCTCCAGAACTATATTGAATAGCAGTGGTGAGAGTGGGCATCCCTGTCTGGTTCCAGATCTCAGTGGAAATGCTTCCAACTTTTCCCCATTCAATAGGATGTTGGCTGTGGGTTTTTCATAGATTGCTTTGATTGTATTGAGGAATGTTCCTTCCAAACCCAGTTTGCTTAGAGTTTTCATCATGAACGGGTGTTGTATTTTATCAAATGCTTTCTCGGCATCTATTGAGATAATCATATGGTTTTTCTTCTGCAGTCTGTTAATGTGGTGTATCACATTGATTGATTTGCGAATGTTGAACCATCCCTGCATAGCAGGGATAAATCCCACTTGCTCTGGGTGGATGATCTTTCTGATGTGTTGTTGCATTCTATTGGCGAGAATTTTATTGAGGATTTTTGCATCTATGTTCATCAGGGATATTGGTCTGTAATTCTCTTTCAGTGCTGGATCTTTCTTTGGCTTAGGAATTAAGGTGATGCTGGCTTCATAGAAAGAATTTGGGAGGATTCCCTCTTCTTCGATTGTTCTGAATAGTTTGAGAAGAATTGGAGTTAGTTCTTCTTTAAATGTCTGGTAGAATTCAGCAGTGAATCCATCTGGTCCTGGGCTTTTCTTTGTTGGGAGGGCCTTTATTACTGTTTCAATTTCTGTCTCAGTTATGGGTCTGTTTAGGTTTTCGATGTCTTCCTGGTTCAATTTAGGCAGATCGCATTTGTCCAGGAATCTATCCATTTCTGATAGGTTTCCCTGTTTGCTGGCATACAAGTCCTTGTAGTAATTTCTGATGATTCTTTTTATTTCTGTGGTGTCTGTTGTTACATTTCCTTTTTCATCTCTGATTTTATTGATTTGGGTCCTTTCTCTTCTTTTTTTAGTTAGTTGGGCCAATGGGGTGTCAATTTTGTTTATTTTTTCAAAAAACCAGCTCCTCGTTTGGCTGATTTTTTGTAATGTTTTTCTTGATTCGATCCTGTTGATTTCTTCTCTGATTTTAATTATTTCTCTTCTCCTACTAGATTTGGGTCTGGTTTGCTGTAGGTTTTCTAGATCCTTGAGGTGATTTGAAAGCTCATCTATTTGGTGCCTTTCCAATTTCTTGATGTAGGCACCTATTGATATAAACTTCCCTCTTAACACTGCTTTTGCTGCATCCCATAAGTTTTGGTATGTTGTGCTGTTATCCTCATTTACTTCCAGAAAGTTTTTGATTTCTCTTTTGATTTCTTCTATGACCCATTGTTCATTCAGGAGCATGTTGTTCAATCTCCATGTGTTTGCGTATGCTCTAGGGATTCCTGAGTTGCTAATTTCCAACTTCATTCCTTTATGGTCTGAGAAGCTGCATGGTATGATTCTAATTCTTTTGAATTTGCTGAGGCTTGCTTTATGGCCTAGTATGTGGTCAATCCTAGAGAAGGTTCCATGTACTGCTGAGAAGAATGTAAAATCTTTAGCTGTAGGATTGAAAGTTCTGTATATATCTGTTAGATCCATTTGGGCTATAGTGTCGTTTAAATCTACTGTATCCTTGTTGATCTTCTGTCCTATTGATCTGTCTATTTCTGAGAGTGGAGTATTGAAGTCCCCCAGTACTACTGTATTGGGGTCTAAGTCTCCCTTTAAGTCCGTTAATAAATCTTTTAGATAAACTGGTGCCCTGTAGTTAGGTGCATATACATTGATAATTGTTATATCTTCCTGTTGAATTGATCCCTTAATCATGATATAGTGTCCCTCTTTGTCTCTCTTAACAGTTTTTGTGGTAAAGTTTATGTTGTCTGATATTAAGATGGCTACGCCCGCTCTTTTTTCATTTCTGTTGGCATGGTATATCTTTTTCCAGCCTTTCACTTTCAGTCTGTATGGATCTTTGTTGGAAAGATGTGTTTCTTGTAAGCAGCAAATAGATGGGTTTTGTTCCTTAACCCAATCAGCCAATCGGTGTCTTTTAACTGGACAGTTCAGGCCATTCACGTTCAAAGTGACTAATGATAAGTGGTAACTTTGCCCTGCCATTTGCCAAAGATAAGTTCTAATATATGCTTTGAATTCCCTATGATCTTTTGCTGTGAGGTTTCCTTCCTTGGTTTCCTTCCTTTACCTTCTTTCATATTGATGGCCGTGTTTCTGTGTTTCTGTGTGTAACACATCTTTAAGCATCTTTTGCAGGGCTGGACGAGTGGCAACAAATTCTTTCAATTTCTCTTTGCTATGAAAAGTCTTTATTTCACCTTCATTCACAAATGATAGCTTTGCAGGATATAATATTCTGGGCTGGCAGTTGTTCTCTCTTAGTACCTGGGCTATATCTCGCCATTCCCTCCTAGCTTGTAGAGTTTCTGATGAGAAGTCAGCTGTGAGTCTGATTGGAGATCCTCTGAGAGTAATCTGACGTTTCTCTCTTGCACATTTTAGGATCTTTTCTTTATGTCTGACTGTGGAGAGTTTAATTACAACGTGTCGTGGTGAGGATCTCTTTTGGTCGTGTTTATTAGGGGTTCTGTGAGCTTCCTGTACTAGGATTTCTCTGTCCTTCTCCAAACCTGGGAAATTTTCTGCTAATATCTCACTAAAAAGGCCTTCTAATCCTTTCTCCCTCTCCATGCCTTCAGGAACTCCTAGAACCCGAATGTTGGGTTTTTTAATAGTATCCTGAAGATTCCCGACAATATGTTTTAGATTTCTAATTTCCTCTTCTTTTCTTTGGTCTGACTGTATCCTTTCCTGTTCTCTGTCTTCTAAGTCTGATATTCTCTCTTCTGCTTCACCCATTCTGTTTGTAAGGCTCTCTATTGTGTTTTTCATTTGATCTATTGAATTCTTCACTTCAGTCACTATCCCAGTTTCCTGTTGTACTAGTTGTTTCGTTTCATTTTGATTCCTCCTTAACATTTCATTTTCACGAGAGAGATTTTCTATCTTGTCCATTAAGGATTTCTGTAGTTCAAGAATTTGTTTTTGAGAACTTCTTAATGTTCTTATCAATTTTTTGAGATCTGCTTCTTGCATTTCTTCTATGTCATCATCTTCATAATCTTGAATTGGGGTGTCTTTTTCATTTGAGGGCGTCATGGTGACTTCCTTGTTTTTATTGCCTTGGTTTTTGCGTTTGTTATTTGGCATATTGGAGATATTTGGTTTCTTCACTGTGGTGCTTTTTCTTGTTATACTATGACTCTAGATTAAGAGGACTATCTGTTTTTGATGGAGCCTTAGGGCTTGAGATGGGTGTGGCCTGAGAGCTCTGTTTGGTGTGCCAAAGGTGACACTCCCAGGTTAGGCGTGGTAAATCTCTCTCTCTCTCTCTCTCTCTCTTTTTTTTTTTTTTGATTCAAAAGGGAAGTAATTTCACACAGCTGAACGAAGTTGGAGGTAGTTAGCAGGCAAATGATATACCCACAGGAGCCAGAGATCGGAAGCTCTTTCCCAAGAACCCCACAGGGAATCTGTTCGGCCCTCAGAGTGGGCTCAAATTCTCCTTCAGCCTCCCACTGGGTTGCCAAAGTTATGGAATTGTAGCGTCTCTGGAGAGTGCTCACGTGAATTCCGTGAGTTCTCTCCCCCACCATCTCTTTTTTCACAGTCTCAGTTCAGTAGCACCACAAATTTATTAGGTCCTAATCTCCTGTTAATTCGCCCCGCCCAGAGTCAGGTTTTTCTGCTAGGCTCAGGGCCGGTGCAGACCTGAGGTCGCTCTGCTTATGACGTATGTCCAAGATGGCGCCTGCTCTTTGTCTTGCTCGCCCTTGAGAGGTGAGCAGAGAGAGAGAAACCCGTGTCCGTACTAGTCACCCTTTTTTTTTTTTCTCTCTCTCTCTCTCTTCCAGTTAGCCTTGTGAACTTCCCCCCCCGGGGGTCGTTCCCTCTAGTCTCCTCTCTCCGCTTGCCTGCCGGTGTCTCGGGCTATTGAGGTTCAGCTCACCTTGCGTTCCAGCGCTGGTGTGTTGAGTCTGCCGCTGGTGTCCCGAACTGTGGGCTCCCACGCTCTCCACACAGGTCCGCTGTGAGTCACGCGTTCCGGAAGAGTTTCTTCTGCTGTTTCCTCCCCTACTCTTCCTTGAACCTGCAGTATCTCCACTTTTATTAAACTATCTCTCCCCAGACTATCAGTGTGCTCCCTTCCTATTCCGCCATCTTGCCGGAAGCCTCTGATGAGCTATTCTATCAGACAGGATATCATTAGAATAGACTCAGTTCCAGACATTGTATGCAACCCTTGATTTGGCAAATGCATCCTTTCCTATCCCAATTAAGAAAATATATCAGAGGGGCTGGCACTGTGGCATAGCAGGTGAAGCCGCCACCTGCAGTGCTGGCATCCCATGTGAGTGCCGGTTCAAGACCCGGCTGCTCCACTTCTGATCCAACTCTCTGTTGTGGCCTAGGAAAGCAGTAGAAGATGGCCTAAGTGCTTGGGTCATTGGATGCGCATGAGAAACCTGGATTAGGCTCCTGGCTCCTGGCTTTGAATCAGCAGAGCTCCAGCAGTTGCGGTCATTTGGGGAGTGAACCAACTGATGGAAGACCTCTCTCTCTTTCTCTGCCTCTCTCTCTGCCTCTCTTTCTTTCTGTGTAACTCTGACTTTCAAATAAATAAATAAATCTTTTTTAAAAAAGAAAATATATCAGAAACAATTTGCATTCACATGGAACAAACAATAATAGGCATTCTTTTTTTAAGATTATTTATTTATTTGAAAGTCAGAGTTACAGAGAGAGAGAGGGAGAGAGAGAGAGCAAGAGAGAGAGAAAGAGATTTTCCATCCTATGGTTCATTACCAAGAGGGCCTCAACAACCAATGCTGGGCAAGGCCAAAGTCATGAGCCAGGAGCTTCTTCTGGATCTCCCATGTAGGTGACAGGGTCCTGAACACTTGGGCCATCATCTGCTACTTTTTCCCAGGCCATTATCAGGGAACTGGATTGCAAGTGGAGCAGTTAAGATATGAACCGGCATCCATGTGACATGCCAATGTCACAGGAAGCAACTTTACCCGCAATATCACAATGCCAGTCCCAACAATATACATTCTTGATTTTGTCCAAGGGCCTTGTTAAATCTCCTACCATCTGTCATAATATAAACTAAAGAAATCCAACCCATCTATATATCCTATAGAATATCACACTAATCCATTACATCAAGGACATCACATTGCTATAGTGGAATGAGCAAAAATTGGCTGCAAGGGGCCAATATTGTGGCACAGCCAGATAAGACACCACTTGCAACAACAGCATCCCATACTGGAAGGCCAATTTGAATTCTAACTTCTAGATTTCCAATCCAGCTTCTTGCAAATGCACCTGAGAAGGCATCAGAAGATGATCCAAATTCTTGGAGCCCTGCTACCCATATAGGAGACCAGGATGAAGCTCTTGGCTCCTGACTTCACCTTGGCCCAGGCCTGGTTATTGTGGGCATTTGGGGAGTAGACAGCAGATGGAAGATATCTCTCTTTCTGCCTTTCAAACGAGTAAATACATCTTTAAAAAAATAGTGGCATATATTAACAAGAAGTGGAAGGCAAGCCTTACAAGGCTCCAGGGTCTTGCCACATCAGTGGAATTCAGGAATATTCAATAATTAGAACATGTCAGGGTAACTCCTTTAAAGTCAAAATGCTCATATCTTATATCCCTCAACTACAAAGAAAGTACTATGACATCTTGTAGACGTTTTCGGATGTGCTACAAAAGTTCAAACTACCCTGCAAATACCTAGGCTACTCGAACCTTAGGATTCAGAAGACCCAATTCTGTTAAAGGTCAATGGTGAGATGGGGCTGCCATTGTGGTATAGCAGGTAAAGTCAACACCTGATGAGAGCTTCCCATATGGGCGCTCTTTTGAGTCCTGGCTGCTCTACTTCTGATCCAGCTGTCTAAAAATGCACATGGGAAAGCAGCAGAAGATGGTTCAATGCCTGGGCTCCTACACTCATGAGGGAGATCTAGAAGAAGCTCCTGACTGGTGGCTTCAGCCTGGCTCCACCCCAGCCATTGAGGCCATTTGGGGAGTGAACCAGTAGATGGATGATCTCTCTCTCTCTCTCTCTCTCTCTCTCTCCATCTCTTTCTCTTCTTTTGTGTAACTCTGTGTTTCAAATAAATAAATAAATCTTTAAAAAGAAGGTCAGTGATGGGCTACTATGAAGTGTATTACCAGACTTTGTGAGAGTTATCTTAAGACAGATCCTTGGATATGTGTATTGTGGCCCTGCAACTACAAGGTGAAGTTACATTCTTTTCCAGATATAGTTCTTGGTGAAATATTCAGGTGAAGTAGTGATATAATCCTTAACCATGGATCCCATATGATAATTCATCCATATATTTACATCATGACCTGGTTCCTGCTATATCTGCCAAACCACATGGTTGCATAGGTCTAGCAACAATGCATCATAGGAAGGAAAGCATATCTGCAAGATCAGAAGACACAAACAAGCTGCACATGGAGATCACTTGTCCTTTATGTCAACCAACACGGTTGCACCAGCACCCGCTTCTCCCAATCTCATATTCATGATATTTTAGAGATCTAATATTTCAGCTAGCTAACAGAAAAGGAGAAGGCTGAGCTTAATCTATGGATGGGTTTGCTCTATGTGTAGGCTAAGAAGAAAATAGTGCCTTCATCATAACCTCACTCAGGAATGGCTTTGAAAGTCAAATGGTAAGGGAAAAAATGAACAGAGTTTTGGGTGATGGTTGTCCATTTTGTATAGAAGTAAATTTGATCTGAGATTGGAAAACATATGGGCAGTGGCAAATGGCCTGGCCCTTATGGCAGGAGACAGAGGTCTAGCAGAGAGGAATATATAGAAATAAGCATTTGAATTATATTTCAAGACTCATCCAAAAGCATGTACTGCATAAGATGCACTAAACAAGTAGGTAGACCAAATGCCATCTGATAATACCTAGACTGTGTCAATGGCCACCTCAAACTTGGCACAATGAGCACATGAAAAAAATTCATGACAACAGAAATAGATACTATGCATGGCTCAATAGCATGGACTCACACTGACCAACGCCAATCTAGCTATTACTTCCTGTGAATGTCTAGCCTATCAGCAAAGACCAACTAGAGTTGGACCTTCCGTATATGACTATTCCTCAGGGAGACTGGTAGTCACCTAGTGGCAAGTTTACTATACTGGTTGTCTTGCATCCTTGAGGGCCAGTGATTTGGTCTTACAGAAATAGATACTTACTCAAATTATGCCTTTGCCTTTCCAGCCCATGGGTCCTCAGCTAGTACAATTTTCTGCTGTTTATGAACTGTTTGCTCTATAGACATAGAAGCAAGTGCAAAACATAGCATTTAACCATAAAAAATCACTTCATAGTGAAAGAGGTGCAGAAATGGGTTCTTGACTATGGGATTCACTTGTTATATTACATGTCACACAGTGGCAATAGTCCTCATCGAGCACTGGAAAATACCTGATGTAATCATAGTTGAAGACTAGCCTGGAGACAATACTTTTCAAGGAAGTTATATTTTCCTCTTGTATGCAGAATGTGCTGCATACCAATAGGAAGGATACATGGGCTGGGAATCAAGGGATAGATGCAGACTATAGCCTATTTACCGTGTGCCAAGTGACCAGTGGGGGCAGTTTTTGTACCCTGTAACTCTGGGCTTAGCAAGGTTAGGGAATAGCTGTGTCCAGGGATCAATACACAAGAATAAATTACAGTTTGGAGGACTAATTAATCATATTCACCAAGCAAAGATATGATTTCTTTTAATTTTTTACAAATTTATTTATATAAAGATACAGATTGCATGTATTTCATATATGCAGTTTTAAGAACATAATACTTCCAGCCCTCCCTTCCTCCCACTCCATCCTCCTTCCTTTCTTATTTTTCTTTGAATTTGTGTGATGATATGCTTTCAAGTTGCTTTATAATCACAAGCTTAACTCTCCAACTAAAGAATTCAAAAAGTAGAAAGTAGAACAACCACTGATCCTCAGGAGTGAAGACAAGGGCTATAAACAACTATCAAATGATAATCAAATCTCCAAGATGTCAATTCACTCATATACATTACTTTTTAGTAACCTATGAATTAGTTGCCATAAATCAGAAAAAAATATGATATTTGTCTCTTTTTGACTAGTTTATTTCACTAAGCACAACTGTCTCCAGTTCCATTTATTTCATCCCAAAGATAAGATTTCATTCTTTTTTATGGTATTCCATCACAGGATTTTGGGTCACATAATAGTGGCAGAAAGGAATAGGTATGAAATTCAGATTACCCAGTTGAGTACACAGCGATTTTTCTTTGCTCAATAATGACTATAAATTGACAAAGTTAGCTGCACTGGCCCGAGAAAAAATGGTCTTTGACAATCAGGAAAGCTACCTGCCTTAGCAGAAGTAAGGGCTGAAGGCAATGAGAACTTAGGATAAATATTTTTGACTAAGAGAATGAGTACCAGTTACAATTCCAAGGCCAACCGTAATGATAGTTGCCCAGTCTAGCCTTACTCTTCTGGCTGGTGATCTGTGGATCACTCAGCCCTCCCTTCAAGACAGAACTGTTAACTCCTTCAGCTCTTTCTCAGTTTTGAACTGAGGTCACAATCTTCTAACAGTGGCACCAGCCAGTGACTGAGCAAAACTGTGGCACAAAGGCCTAGCCATGTCAGCCCATTCGAAGACTTCTATGATGGGCAATCTTTGCTCTGGAGTTCTCCATGGGGCTATGTGAGACTTTATCTCATTGACTTCACATTCCGAGAATTCCCATTGGCCAATCCTCTTCTCTCCCATGTTTTTTTCATAGGTATTACTCATCAATAAATCTGAATTCCTAGCATCATCTCAATAGCTGCTTCTTATGTTTTCATTCAAAAGTAATTCCTATCCTTGAAAAAGGGCAAGAAACTCTGCATCTTATTATGAAAATTATAAGTAAGTTAATATATAAAAGTTATTGAAAATTTTGATGGAAAAGAATTCCATTCAACTTTGTTTATTTCAGGTCTTCCCAAAATTCTCTATCAACTCATTTTCTCCCTAAGACCCAGACCACTTCATGTAAGTAATGGTTCATAGAAACCACTTTGAGAAATACTAACCACCAACAAAATATATTATCTCAAAACTTAAAAAGTTAAAAATGAAAAAATGAACAATTTCTGAAAAATTTGTCATGCAAATATATCTATAAAAGAGAAGCAGCATGTGAAAATGCATTCATTCAACAAACATTTATTTAATATCTTTTTGTGAAGGTTCTTTCCTAGGTAATGAGATAAAAAATCATAAGCGAATACAATCTTTACCTTATCAAATACATAGACACGAAACAGGAAAACAAAAATACACAAATTGTGACCTTAAATGCTATAAAAGAAACAGAAAGATTTGGAATGGAGGAGAACTGACCTGCTCAGGAAAGATCTCTCTGAAGCAGTGACTTCTGAACTGTGACACAAAAGCTGAAGATGATCGGCTGTAGAGAAGCCAGGAAGCGGGAAGTAAGAGATCCAAGATCAGAAAACAGCCCATGCAAAGGCCCTGTTGGGGAAGGCTTAGTTTAGATGAGAAGATGAAGGTCTGTTTGCTTATAATTTATATAAGAAAAGAAAATGGGACCAAATCAGGGTGGAGAAATCAGAAGTCTTGCATTCCTTATCTAGTTATCTGTGGTGAAAGAAAAGTGAACTTCACTGCCAACACACACTGCAAAGCTGATTCAGTCAGCATTGACTCTGTCTTCTCTTAGCATAAGCTCATCCAAAGAGGTAAATAAGTCAAAGGAGAAACAATATAAACCCACTGTTCTTATTCCCCTCCCTTTTGCCATGGTATAGCAAGGAGGGTAGAAAATGAGAGGACATCCTTACAGTAGCAGAACCAAACAACATACCTTCTGCCTGGGTGTCACCAGGATTATCTCTGCAAAATTCAGACCTGATAACTTTTTATTCTGCATCATCAAAATTACTTCTAGTTTATGCCTTTTCCAACTGACCACAGCAAGGAAAAATTCTAGAAAACTTGCATAGCTAGCATTTTTAAGTTTAAATAAACGTAAAATTCTGATTGCACAAGTTTTTATAGGGAAGCAGGTTATACTTCTTCCGGAAGTTTGCTGACATGTCCATACAAGGTTGGATACATACTTATAAGTTTCAGGGTTTTGTTTTGGTTTTAGTTTACTTGTTTATTTATATAATAGGCAAAGAGAGAGCACTCCCATCCACTGGTTCACTCCCCAAATTACTGCAGCAGCCTGGAGCAGGGAGTCAGGAACTCAATCCAGGTGACCAATGTGGGTGGCAGGAACTCAGTGGTTTGAGCTATCACCACTGCCTCCTAGGGTCTGCACTGGCAAGAAGATGCAGTCAATATGTAGAGCTGGGTATCAAGCCCAGACACTTCCATGTTGAAAGCAGGCATCTTTTTTTTTTTTTTTTTTTTTTTTTTTTTTGACAGGCAGAGTGGACAGTGAGAGAGAGAGACAGAGAGAAAGGTCTTCCTTTGCCGTTGGTTCACCCTCCAATGGCCGCCGCGGCCGGCGCGCTGCGGCCGGCGCACCGCGCTGATCTGATGGCAGGAGCCAGGAGCCAGGTGCTTTTCCTGGTCTCCCATGGGGTGCAGGGCCCAAGCACCTGAGCCATCCTCCACTGCACTCCCTGGCCACAGCAGAGAGCTGGCCTGGAAGAGGGGCAACCGGGACAGAATCCGGCGCCCCGACCGGGACTAGAACCCGGTGTGCCGGCGCCGCTAGGCGGAGGATTAGCCTAGTGAGCCGCGGCGCCGGCCGAAAGCAGGCATCTTAATTGGCGTCAACTGCTAGGCCAAACACCCACCACATGAGGGTTTTATCAATAACTAAAGAAAGTACAAAATCAGAGAAGTAATTAGAAGTCAGTAAAGCCATTTTCAAACTTTAAAAAATCAACAGGATTAAGCCTAAACATTAATTAATTTTTAAAGAACAGAGACTCCAGTATAATTTGGGGGTCCAGGAAAACATTGAGCTTTATTCTAGTATTTTGGGTTCAGCAAAATACATTTTGCCAAACATTTTCCCCTTTAATTCAGAAAAGGCATGCATATTTCAAAGGAAATTTAATCCATATGTTTCTGATTCATTTACACTTAATTCATCAAAATGTTGTTTTGTAAGAGTTATTTGGTGTCCAAGAAGTCTTATAAGACTCTCTCTTTGAACCAGAAAGCCTTGTGTTGCCAGGACTAAATGGAACTTTATTTGCAAAAAATAGGACCTGGTGTTCCTCTAGGAAGTTTGGCCCATAAACTAGATTCTACTCCCAGTATGATGAGGTCAAAAGCAACAGGTAATGCTGAGAATCTGCAAGGAGGCCTGAGTGAGATCAAGAGAAAACTGCCAAACCAGGCCTTCCAGTGAAACAAATTCATCATTTTGTTATTGTTGAGAGTTTTTGTTTTTGTCTTTTATTACGAAAAACCCTTCAAATATTTCAACAAGAGGATGAAGGACTTTGGTCTTTAGCATTGAATGTTATTAGCCATGAATGAATATGCTATTTTATAATATAATAACAAAAGTGTATTTCCTCTGGTATTTCAAGTATTTTTATACTGATTCTGATCTTCCTGTGTGTTTTCACATACTCACTACTTGTTTTGACCTTGAGAATGCTATTTTTTTGCTAATAGATGTTCAAGTGTTTTTCAGAATGACTACATGCTTGCTTAACATCCAAGATTACAGATATTGGTTCTTCTATTTCTTTTTTTTCTCAATAAGCATGCAAAGTCTCTACGTTTAAAACCATATTATCCTGTGATGCATTTACTGTGCCTATTAACTTGATTGTGCATATATTATGGCAACAGTTCAAAACATCTTTTCCAATGATCCAAACATCATGATGCAGTTACAGTGCTATCCCTTGATAGATGTGGAAAGCCTACAGTTTCTTGAATGACAATGAAACCCAGGAATCTAAAAATACAGAACTCATCATATTCAAAATGATGATGAAGATTTCCTATGATTGAAACCATAAAAGTTCAGTAAAAATAACTTGAGTAAGATATTAAACAGTAACAAAAGTGGTTTCTATTAATCTTTTAAATAATTTAAAAAGTGTTTTGGAAAAATATACACTGTAGATTAGTATTGTTTGATATGATAGATCCATATATGTGTGTATATATTTAAATACATAAAATTTATGAGGTTACTACAAAAATTCATGGAAAAGTAAAATTAAAAGATAAGCTTATTTTGGTGCCAAAAATTGACATTCATGCACCTTTTTCTAACACATTAGAATTTTTTGAAGACATCTTACATGTATACTAGATATGTATACTTAATTATTTTAACTTTTTTTTCTAATCTAAAATATTTGAGGTTAAATAACTTAAACAAGTCTTAAATTTCTTTGAAAAACCCTTCTAATTATTTGCATAATGAATTTCACTGAATATAGACGTTAGTGAATACAGGAATTTACTAAGAGTCTGATATTTGAAACAATTTTTTTATCTTAAAAGGTTTATCTACCTAGTATAAAGTATAGGATTTGGAGCTTACAGAAAATCTGTCTCATCTCTTACCTAATAATTACAACAATGGTAAGTAACATCTACAAATAGAACTTGGATCAAGACTCAGTTCTACCACTTAGAAATTATCCCTGACTTAGAATTGTTTATAGCTTATTTCTATTAACCAGTTTCATTACATGTAAAAATGGGTAAAACATTAATCTTATTTCAAAGATCAAAGAAATACACATTAAGCAATATACTTGTATTGAAGCAGCACTAGATATTATCATGAATAAATGGCCAAATATATAATGACTCCAATACGACAAAAATTTATTTCTCATTCACATACAAACCCAATAACCCAATAGGTATTCCTGATTGTCAGGGAGCTCTATTTCATGGAACAATATTGAAACCTAGACATTTTACATCTTGTTATTGCATCATTTTCAACACATTACATATAAAATTGTCATGCTTAACTACATCTAGGAAGCAGAAAAGGAAAGTGCACAGAACATGACACATGAGAGAATTTTATTTGCTACACCTAGAGTGGTGAACATCACTATTTATATGTTATTTGCAAGAATTAGCAATCACTTGCCATATCTAATTGTAACAGTAGGATGGAAACATATCAAGTTGGGTTGCCAGAAAGAAAAGGAAATAGATGGGGAAAAAAGCCTAGCCAGTCTTTGTCACAATGTGAACAGTGTCTAGCACTCAATAAATGCCCGCTATTATAAAATTTCTCTTAAATGAAGACATTTTATTTAGGCAACACTCACCTTACTGGTAGTATACATATATATATATTTACATATTTATATTATACAGCTAAGGGAAAATTGTATATGTTAAAAATTAAAATGCAATAACAAAGTTTTAGAGAAAATTTAATACAGTTAATGACTACATATAAATATGATTCTAAACCGAAGACTTTATATCAATGTGTAGCTTTAATATTATGCTTTTAAACAAACATGTAGACTTTTCTCAAACATCAAATGTTCAATGATGAAAACAAATTAGAACAAAATCTTTACTTAATCAGATGCGTTTTAAAGCCTGTAATAGCAAATCTCAAGCTATCTTCCAGATTCTTTCACTGCATTATTATCCTGTTGCAAAACATGAAGTATCCATGGTGTGCAAGACACAGTGGTTAGACATTGTTTACATCAAGTTCCCATTGTCATATTTTTCAACATAAGATAAGGGTTATGTGGACCACCAATATCTTCACAGAATATTTTCAAGTAGAGATTAAAAATCTATACCTCTTAAGGACAATGCAGAAAATCTTATGAAAAGATCATTTTTCTTATTAAACATATTGCATTTTTTTCAAAATCCAAGTAAAAGAGAAGTTCAAGATTTCTCAGGGTCTATCTGGTTCTAATGCTGAAGCATTGCCAATCCAAGGGGCAGATTTCAGCAACTTTAGAAAGAGTTAGTTAATTAAAATCACCCTTCTCTTTTTCTGTCTCTTTAGTTGGCCCAGCTTGTCCATTAGTATAATATTAAACAAATGAAAGCCAAAAGGAAAACGAAGCACAGTTCTTCTATGCATATTTCTAAGACCAGGCAGTGTATGCTCCAAAACCATGTCTACAAGAGCCAAAAGTGTTGTGAAAATAAAGCAGCTTTTTTAGCTGACTGAAAACTACTTGAATTCAATGCTTGTTTTACACACTAAAACAACTCATATCCTTAAATTTGGAAGTACTAGCAAAGCAGGCACTACTCAAATACCACTTTCTTTTCTATATATAAAGTTTTGAGAGGCCTCTGAAATACTTGTAGACCCAAGAAAGCAAATTATTTCTTAATCCACTCAGGCAATGTCTAAGAAGGCCTCCCTTTATCTCTCCACCCCTGCCCTCTCTCCCCCCGTAATTTGCTAACCCTGGAAAGTAAACTTTCCTGAATGTCCCCAACGATCTTGAGTTTCTGATCACATGATCAGAGAAAGAAATACACTCTGGCTTTCATTAGTTTGAGGACATCTGCAAGTAGAACTTACAACACAAAACAATCTTAGTTGCTGATCTTGTTCTCTCATCTGGACCGAACAATGTTAGTGTCAACAATTGCAGTAAACAGCATGGCTAGAGCAAACGTAAACATTTCGGAAATCATAAGCTTAATATCCTTGTTCAGAAGTTGGACCAAGCTATGACTAAACTCTTCTGCACTCTAGACCGCAGGCTGGGAGACTGGCTTTGATATATTTCCAGAAAGAAAGTGTATCCAAACCTGCACAGTGAAAGAAGTAAACATTCCTGGCTTTGGATGACGATGTGGCAATAGGTGCCTTGGGAGGGTGCATCAATGCAGAAAGTGAACACAGGACAGTAATTCCCTTCCTTCAGTGGGTGGGAGGCATTTTCTGTGGCCCATTGTCATTAAAGTCAAGTCATAAAAAGATGCTGTTTACTTCTGCAGTGGCAGTTTTTCTGGCACTAGCTCCTCCTTTGGTCACATTTTTTAAAATAGCCCCATGCCATTCCTATTATGCGCAGGCTTTCTTTAGACCCAGGGCGAGACAACGGAAAAAACAAACCTAAACAAAAGCAAAGGGAAACTAAATGCTTTGAGTTTATTTTATAAACATGTCGGCCACAAGGTAGGCAATTACCTTCAAATAAAGGGATAATTCGCTGGGTCACTGTACCCAAGTGACAATTTTGATGTCATTTATAAGTTCAGACTCTCTAAAGACTTTTTTTGGTCAACCCCAGGACTATGCAGCAAAAGATATTTTTGAACCTCAAGCTTATTCCACAGCTCCATGAAAAAGATTGAGCAAGTCAAATGGCAGCTCGTGCCCTGCATCTTCGATGGCATGCTCAGCATTCTGGGAATGAACCTGAGTGATCAAGGCCTTCACCCTCTCTGTTCCCAGGTTTTCTAACCTAGAAGAATGGAAATGCTCTCCCTGTTTCAGATAGTCGCATTCGGCAGTGCCTTTACAACTGAAAAACTACTGTCTCATTTGCTCTGTCATTATTGCCCATAATAACATTTAGAGGTGGAATTAAGAACCATATGGACACAGAAAAAGAACCAATAGATGGTGTCAGAGCTGGGATTTGAACCTAGAGAATAAGATCTGAATCCCACAGACTTTCCACTATACCTTGTTATCGTCATACAAATGTAACAAGCTGCATTATAATAACCCCTGTTTTGTGTATAAACCTTTTGCATTTTTCCTGATTTATACTTAGTCATAGATGTGAAGTAGCCAGAGCATACCCCTAAAACTGCAGAGTGCTCCCTTAAGTCCTTCAGAGAATGGTCTTTTCCAGAAATTTATGACAATGACCAATAATAATGTAAGACGTATTTCATAAGAACTATTCATTATCTTTTTTTTCTTTTCTGAAGATTTTATTTATTTATTTGACAGGTAGAGTTACAGACAGTGAGAGAGAGAGACAGAGAGAAAGGTCTTCCTTCCGTTGGTTCACTCTCCAAATGGCCACAATGTCTGGAGCTGCGCCGATCTGAAGCCAGGAGCCAGGAGCTTCCTCTGGGTCTCCCATGCAGGTGCAGGGGCCCAAGCACTTGGGCCATCCTCCACTGCCTTTCTGGGCCACAGCAGAGAGCTGGACTGGAAGAGGAGCAACCAGGATTAGAACCAGTGCCTACATGAGATGCTGGCACCGCATGCAGAGGATTAACCTAGTGGGCATAGGCACTGGTCCCAGAACTATTCATTATCTTTTAAAATCCCTTTTTTGTGCTGATAGGTCAGTATAATTGTTTTCTTCATTTATACATGATAATAGAGTATCTGAGAGAAACTAAATAATTACTCAGTATAATTCTCCTAATCAACAGTCCATGTAGGATTACCACTTTAGTATGGCTGAGCCCAGAGATCATGGTTTTGGTGCCGGATCACAAGCCATAACTCACAGTCAACAAAAAACTATAAAATTTGAATTTAAAACTAACCAGATAAATAAGAAACAGTCAGAATTTCTTATAGATCTTCAGCAACTTGTTCAGCTCATTATCTGATTCCAGATCTTATCTCTTTGCACTTAGATCTACAAGATTTCAGGATAGCTTTTCTTATTATTGTTATTGTGTTCAGTTGTCTCACCCCTAGTCTAAAATCATATTAAATTTCTCCTGAGCTACTTACATATCTTGTGTCAGGTAATTGTTTAATTCTTCTACACAGTCTAAAAATCATTTCAGGAGTATTTGTTAAGTTTCTACTATGCTGCGCTACATATTGCAAAGAACAAAATTAAAAGACATCAAAGCACCATCAAGGAAATCATAGTCCAGTAAGAAATACATAATTTCAGAAGAATACAGAAAACATTTATATGCTCAATTTGAAAATAATTAAAAATGGAAAATATTCAACAAAGACAAAGATGTGGGGGCATGAAGCTTAAGTTCTGGTTAAGAAAAAACAACACTGTATATGTACTGTATCTTTAGTAACTGCCAACTGTGCTTAGACAAAGACTCTATGACATTTTTAGTTAAAAATTTAGTTTTATTTAAATTATTTAAAAATTTTGTTAAAAATTTGTTTCACCATCCATGTGGTGATCCAGATAAATTATTGAATTACTTCCCACTCATAATTCTCTTGCATATATCTCCAATCTAGGTTATTACAGGTCAGATTCCTCCTCTTTATATGAAGCCTTCACACTTGTTTCCAATTGACAATCCCCTTTCCTGCTGAACTGAAAAGTAATTTGTGACTACATATTGAAGCAGAATTATTTTGATTACAAATGACAGAAGAAACTCAAAGTCACTAAAGCCAAAAAGGAAATGCATTGGTTCACATTCAGAAAAAATTTTAATTCATTATAACTTGCAATCCATATCCAAAGAGTAAACTCTGTCTTAACAGAAATAGTTATCTATGCTATTATACACATTTTGTTCATGAAGAATAAAGCACAGGTTTTATTTTAATTTCATCAAAATTTTTCAAATTGAAAATTAGGCAACCAAAAATATAATGAAAAATACATGACTGCTTTATTGTTTTATTTGTTTGTTTCTGGAAGAACAATCTAAGAATGTCCCAAGAAAGACCCAGATGGAGTTCCAAGCTCCTGGCTTCAGCCAGGCCCAGACCTGGCAGTTGTGGGTATTTGGAGAGTGAACCAACAGATAGAAGTTTTTTCTGTGTCTGTTTCTTTTTTCCTCTGCCTTTCAAATAAAATTTAAAAATAACTAAATAATCATTTATAAGTGTCCAACATAAATAGAACTTTCTAGATCTTCCAGCTGCCATGACTCTCAGCCTTAATCTACTGTAATCAGCTAGGGATCTCTTTGGAAAAACCAAAACCATTCTCCCCAACCTGATGACCAGATGAATTAATTCAGAAGACTGGAAGTTGGGTCCTAACCAGAAAAGCAAGTCTCAAGGGCTCACCATCTGATTCTAATGTATACTGAAGGCTGAAACCCCTCTTCTGCCTCCTACATTTGTTATCCCACCTGCTCAGTTAAGGGGTTAGCAGTATTTCCCAGCTAATGGCAAAAGGATGGAAAGCTAATGTTGGCTGCTAGAAGAGGGCAAACAAAAAGAAAAAAATGTTAACAGAAGAATTCAGATATAGTTATTTTTCTCAACAAATCTGGTGGCAATTCTTGGCCATGGTTACCAACAACCATTTTGCAGTTTCATAGCAAGTTTCTCTTCCCAACTAAAAAATTCTGGAATCTTTATATGTGTCTTCCATGCTTTGCTTTTTCAGGTATTTTATGCCTATGAAATTAGTCAAAATAAATGACTTACCATTTTCCATAAGCCTTACAGAAAAATACAAGTTGAAGATTTTAGACTACTTCCTACAGGCAGAGAAGGACAGAACTGAATGTATAAAATTCTGAATTCAGACAACATAGCCAGTTTGATGTGTTGTAAAATGTGCCATTCTGAAGCAGAAAACCAAACACTTGAGATTAATAAGGACAGTTATTTTCAGTGACTTGTTAGTGAGCCATGTGAAATGACAGAACTATAAAGTTGAACATAAATATCACTTGTAATTAAAGACAATTATGTGCAAAGTTATTCATTTAAGAAAACACAAGAATGCATTAGAAGGAAAATGACAGCTTGGTTACTGTTTTATTCATAGATTATTAGTAACCCCCAAAATCAGAGAACTTTGTGGAAGAAGGATGTAACTTACATTGACTGCATTGAAGAAAAAAGCATTAAGATTTGGCAGCGGCTTGGTTAAGGGTTTGATTTTCTGCCAACCAAAAGGGCTTAGATGACTTCTGCCCTGGATTTTCTTCACATACCTTGATACCATAGCCATTGCTGACATATGAAGGAAATCTACTTCTACATCTTTAGAATGAGCAACTTGCTCTCAGTGGCCCAATTGGCAGAAAAGAAGGATAAGCAAACACAAAAACTTCTTATTTTGCAATATTAGCAAAGAAAATACTGACCTTCCACCTCCTACCTAATCTACCCCCAATTGCTTCTTTGACACCATGCCTAGGAAAATGAAAAGGGGTTTTCAAAAGAGGGAAGGAAACATCTGCTTGGACTTCAGATTCCCCTCCAAAGCAGAAACCATAAAGGTTACATGTTTCAATGAGCCACGCAAAATGAAGGAGAAAGTTCAACTGCTTATCCCATTTGACCTTGGCTTTAATGCAGGATCACGTTGATCCTGATGGAGAGATTAAAACACCAAGTCCTGAACCGCTCACCAAGCAAATTCACAAGGGGAGTTCTAAGAGTTCTTTGGCACTCTAACTTCATAAGAATTAGCAGGGACAATCCCAGGCCACAAATGTAGCAATATTTTAACTCAGTATGCAAAATTTCAAAGATAAAGCCTGAGATTGGAGGCTGTACTGAACTTTTGCAGATACTGCTTTCTTAGTAGTCTTTATAAAAAAAATAAAATAAAACACACAGCAAATTATGAGTGCTGTTGAAAAGATTTCTTTTGGGAGAGAAAAACAAAATGGGTGTCATTAGGACCAGGGAAACTCAAGCACATGAGTGAGGAGTGACAAACTTGAAAAATATTCTTTTATATGCTCCTACCCTAAATTGGAAATTCATGCTGATTTAGTGAGAATCACTTTCAGAGTAGAGCAAAATGGTACACAAATGGTCAATTTCTCTGTCAAGTGGCTTTGAATAAATCAGGAATATAAACTTTAAACCTAAAACATAGGACATCTGAGAGAAAGATCAGTAACAAAATAGAGATTAGCAACACTGGGCTGTGCCGTCCATGTGCTGCCCCATCATTTAAATTCCTCTAAAGGAAAGCACCCTGAACCAGTGGTCCAGGAGACTGGGAGCCAGCCACACCTCTGATGCTATCCGACCAACTGCAATCAAACTTCTATTCTTTGGGTCTCATTTTTTTTATGAGTAAAATGAAAAGTTTGGGATCCCCAAATGGGAAAGAGCATACTGCTCTAGGCTATGGGAAAATAGTACCAAAAAACAAATGGAGAAAGTACACTCCCAGGGGAGGAAAGTTAGAGAGAGAGTTGCAGTGGAAACTCTCCAGAAGGAAGATGGATGTCGTGGATCAGTGTGGAAGGTGCAGACACACAGCAATGAGCACAGAAACAACACACGAATCCAGCAGCCAAGAGCTGGAGAAAGCAGCAGCTTTGGAGAGAGCAAGGTGAAATCAGACTGCAGCAGCCCACACCACTGGTGACATAGCCAGAGGGAAAGCCTGGTAGACAACACCGTCTTTGAGTCTGGAGCCCTGAGGGGACAGAGTGCCTGTTAACCAAGTGGAAGAAAGGGGCATGTTTCTTTCCACATCCCCTCTACAACAGTGACCAGAAACTGGCTGAGAAACAGCTGGTGCCATTTTGGACATAAATAGCAGCTTAAGTAGTTCTTGTGTGCATGCACAGCAACTGGCAGGGTCAAGTTTATCTCTTGACAGCAATAGCAACAGCAGCAGTTCAGGTGCACACACCTGGGGAGAAGGAGCCATTCTGGTATCAGTATTGCAGAGGCTCTTGTGGGCACCCTGCAACTTGTGGGGAAAAGGCACCACTGGGAAACAAATAGGGGCTGTAATCAGCAGTTCTTGCACATGCATGTGATCCAGGGATTTTACCAGAGGGAAAAATACGCATTCCCTACTAACTTGGAGTCTGGCTGGGAGCACTGACAGGGGGCTGGGAACCCACATGTAAATCTGAAGTTCCCCCAGGCTTGCAACATATCACAGGTTCCAGGGCTCACACTGTGTACATGGAGCACCCACAGGCAGCTGGCTCTGGCAATGTCTCAGCCTCTCCGTGAATGGGACAGGCTAGCCAGGTAGAGTGGATATTCTGCAACCAGAGACTATGGGAGCCCTGTGTGCTGAGACTGTGGGAAACCCGTGACTGCATGAGAGGGTGTAGGAGGTAGCTGGGACTCTGGGCAATCCCTGTGTGCTACTCCGCAAGCCCAGAGTTCCCTGATTAACTGTGGTGGGCCATTGCAACAGGATCTGTGCTCACACTGAAGACTGAACCGATATTTTGTGCAGTTCATGCAGAAGTGTGGATAAGTATGGCACTCACTGAGGTCAACATCCAGCCATTGATCACCTTGGAAGAGAGGAGGTGAAGGTGTGATTGCACAAATAGAGGTGACCATACCTCCCCTTCTGTTAACAAGAGGAGATCTATTAGACCCAACTTGGGTGTGACCCTGGATATTCATCACCCCATCATGGAGCACTGGCCAAAGCTCACTGGCCACACCTACCACACACTTCTGGGTGTTCACTAAAAAAATAGATACTCCACTAAGCCATAGAGGTACAGTTCAAAGATAAAAGCCATCAGGAAAAACCAACGAATATCTCCACAAATGCCTAAAAATAAATCATAGAAAATCAACAAATAAGAATAAGGGATACAATATGATCCCACCACAAAGGAACATGACAACACTTCAATATTAGAAGGTGAAGATGAAGAGATTCTTGAAATACCTGAAATGGAAATCAAAAGATTAATCATAGGATTTTTCAGAAGCAATGAAAAGCAAATTCACAAGTTAAAGAAATTCATAAGTCACATGAATGAAAAAATTTCTCATGAAACTGAAATTTTGAAGGGAAGTCAAAATGAAATATTATAAATGAAGAATTCAATATGTCAAATAAAAAATTTAGTGGAAAGACTTAACAATAGAATTGGTGAGGCAGAAGAAAGAATACCCAAGCTAGAAGACAAATATTTGGAAATTTTTCATTCAGAACAAAAAGGAAAAAAATAGAATAAATTAGAAAACTTAAAAACAATGTTGGAGATATATGGGATCATATCAAACAGCCCAACATACAGGTCTTAGGAGTTCCTGAAGGTATGGAAAGAGAAAGTGGGTTAGAAGGCCTGGTTAGGGAAATAATTACAGAAAACTTCCCTAAATTGGAGAAACAAAGGTAAATCCAAGCACACAAGGCACGCAGAACTCTAAATAGACATGACCAGAAAAGATTTTCACCAACACACATTGTAGTTGTAAAACATAAAGAAAAGATTCTGAAATATACATAAGAGAAACATTGGATTACATTCAGAGGATCTACAATTAGACTCACCACTGACTTCTTATCAGAAACACTATAGTCTAGGAGAGAATGTAATGGAGAGACATCATCTAAGTCTTAAGAGAAAAAAACTGTCAAATGAGAATACTGTACCCTACAAAATTACCATTTATGAATGAAGGTGAAATAAAGACTTTCCATAACAAACAGAAATTGAAAGAATTTCTTACCACTTATCCAGCCTTACAAAAGATGCTTAAGGTAGTGCTACACACTTAATGAACATAGTCATAATTATGAAAGCATGTGAAGGCAGAAAATCTCCCAGTAAAAATACAAAGAAAATCCAAACAACAAGAATATTAATGGGAAAATGGCAGGGTCAAGTCTTCACTTATCAATAGTCACCTTGTATATAAATGGCCTAAATACTCGAATTAAAAGATACAGGCTGGGGGCCGGCACTGTGGTGTAGTAGGTAAAGCCACTGCCTGCAGTGCCGGCATCCCATATGGGCACAGTTTGAGTCCCGGCTGCTCCACTTACAATCCAGCTCCCTGCTATGGCCCAGTGGAAGATGGCCCAAGTTCTTGGGTCCCTGCACCCTTGTGGGAGACCTAAAAGATGCTCCTGGCTCCTGGTTTCAGATCTACATAGCTCCAATTACTGTGGCCATCTGGGAAGTGAACCAGCAGATGGAAGACCTTTCTCTCTCTCTCTCTCTCTTCCTCCCTCACTCCCTCCCTCCCTCTGTGTCTCTGCCTCACTCCCTCTCTCCCTCTCCCTCTGCCTCTCTGTAACTCTGTCTTTCGAATAAAAATGAATCTTAAAAATTATACAGGCTGGCCAAATGGATTAAAAAATAAGACCCATCTATTTGCTACCACAGGAAACATACCTCATCAATAAAGATATATGCAGACTGGAAGTGAAAGGATAGAAAAAGATATTCCATGCTAATGGAAAGCAAAAAAGAGCAGATATTGCCATTCTAATATCAGATGAAATAGATTTTAACACAAAAACTGTTAAAAGAGACAAAGAAGGGCACTATGCAATGATACAGGGATTAATTCAACTGGAAGATGTGGCTATAATAAATGCATATGCACCCAATGCCAGAGCATCTGGCTATATAAAATAAATGTTAATGGATATAAATGGAGACATAGACTCCAATACAATAGTCATTGGAGACTCCAACTAGACAGATAAACTAGAAACTGAAAAGATCAACTAGACAGAAAATCAAAAAAGAAACAACAGAGCTTATCAACTCTATGAACCAAATGGACCTAACTGATATCTACAGAACCTTTCATCCCACAGTTGCAGAATACACATTCTGTTCATTGGTGCATGGAACTTTCTCTAGGATAGACCATAGGTAGGTCACAAAGCAAGTCTCATCAACTTAAAAAAAATCAAAATCATACCATGCACCTTTTCTGACCACAACGGAATTAAGCTGAAATTAACAACTCAAGAATCTCAAGAACAAATGCAAACACATGGGGACTGAACAACATGCCCCTGAATGAACAGTGGGTCATAGAAGAAATCAAAAAATTTCTGGAAACAAATGAAGATGACAATACAACCTTTAAAAACTTATGGGAAACAGCAAAAACAGTGTTAAGAGGGAAGTTTATATCAATTAGTGCCAACATCAAGAAATTGGAAAGATATCAAACAAATGATCTATCAATGCATATCAAGGACCTAGAAAAGCAATAAACCATACCCAAAATTAATAGGAGAAAATAATTAAAATTATGGGATAAATAAAATTGATACAAAAAAATCACTGAAATGAAGAACTGATTTATTGAAAAAGCAAACAAAATTGATATATCATTGGCCCAACTAACAAAAAAAAGAAGAGAGAATACCTAAATCAATAAAAGTAGAGATGAAAAACAAAATGTAACAACAAATACCATGTAAATAAAAATAATCATCAGGAATTGCTAAAAACAGCTATATGCCAACACACTGAAAAATCTAGAAGTAGATATATTCCTGGATATATACAATTTACCAAAGCTGAACCATGAAGACACAGAAAACCTAAACAAATCAATAACCTAGAAGTAGATTGAATCAATAATGAAGACTCTCCCAAAAAGGAAAGCCGAAGACTACACGGCTTCTCCTAGACATTTAAAGAAGAACTAACCCCAATTCTTCTCAAGCTATTCAAAACAATTGAAAGGGCAGAAATCCTCCCAAACTCCTTCTATGAAGCCAGTAACACTTAAACCAGAAAAAGATACAACTGATAGAACTACTATAAACTAATATCCCTGATGAATATAGATGCAAAAATCCTCAACAAAATATTAGTTAATTGAATCCAAAAACACATCAGAAAGATCATTCACTTGGATCAAGTAGGATTTATCCTTGGTATGCAGGAATGGTTCAACATTCACAAATCAATAAATGTGATATATCACATTAAAAGAAAAACAAAAATAATATGAATATCTCAATAGATGCAGAGAAAGTATACTACCAAAAGCAATTTACAGATTCAATGTGATCCCAATCAAAATACCAATGGTATTCTTCCAAAATCTAGAAAAAAAATATTAAAATTCATATGGAAACACAGGAGACCCCAAATAGCTAAAGCAGTCTAATACAACAAAAACAAATTCAGAAGCATCACATTACCAGATTTCAAGACATACTACAGGGCAGATATCATTAAAACAGCCTGGTACTGACAAAAAACAGATAGGTAGACCAATAGAATAGAAAGTCCAGAAATCAACCCATGCATTTACAAACAACTTATCTTTGTTCAAGGAGCTAAAATCAATCCCCGGAGCAAGGACTGTCTGTTTAATAAATGGTGCTGGGAAAACTGGATTTCCACATGCAGAAGTATGCAACCTGTAGTACCATCAAATTTCTAGAGAACATTGGGGAGACTCTGCAAGACAGTGGCATAGGCAAAGACTTCTTGGAAAAGACCCCAGAAGCACAATCAAAGCCAAAATTTACAAATGGGATTACATCAAATTGAGAAGCTTCTACACTGCAAAAGAAACACTCAGCAAAGTGAAGAGGCAACCTACAGAATGGGAGAAAATATTTGCAAACTATGCAACTGATAAAGGATTAGTATCCAGAATCCAAAAGGGCTCAAGAAATTCAACAACAACCAAATAATCCAGTAAAGAAATATGCAAAGGACTTGAACAGGTTTTTTTCTTTGTTTAAAAAGATTTTATTTTATTTATTTGAAAGAGTTACAGAGAGAGGCAGAGACAGAGAGAGTGTTCCATCTGCTGGTTCACTCCTCAAGTGGCTGCAACAGCCGGAGCTGTGCTAAAACGAAGCCAGGAGCCAGGAGCTTCTTCTAGGTCTCCCAAGTGGATGCAGGGGCCCAGGCATTTGGGCAATCTTCTACTGCTTTCCCAGGCCATAGCAGAGAGCTGGATCGGAAGAGGAGCAGCTGGGACTAGAACTGGTGCCCATATGGGATGCTGGCATTTCAGGCCAGGGCTTTAACCTGCTGAGCCACAGCGACCGGCCCCAAACAGGCATTTTTCAAAAGAGGAATTCAAATGACCAGTAGATACATGAAAATAAGTTCAGGATCACTAGGCATCCATGGAATTCAAATCAAAACCACAAAGAGGTTTCACCTCACAGCAATTAGAATGGCTGTCATACAGAAATCAACAAACAATAAATGCTGTTGAGGATGTGGGGGAAAAGGTACCCTAATCTACTGTTGGTGGGAATGTAAACTGCTGCAGCAATTGTAGAAGATAGTATGAAGATACTTCAGAAAGCTGAACATAAATCTACCATGAGACCCAGCCGCCCCATTCCTGGAAATTTACCCAAACGAAATGAAAGCAGCATATGAAAAAATGATCTGTACCTTATGTTTATTGAAGCTCAATTCACAATAGCTAACTATGGAACCAATCCAGGTGTCCATCAACTGATAACTGGATAAAGAAATTATGATATATATATACATTATGGAATGCTACTTAGCCATAAAAAGAGAATCAAACCCTCTCTTTTGCAACTAAATTGATGCAACTGGAAACCATTATACTTAGTGAAATGAGCCAATCCCAGAAAAACAAATACCATATGTTTTTCCTAATCTGTAGTAACTAATAGAGTCCTTAAAAGGTAATTTATAAGAGTTAAATTGATATTTTGGGGATTCAGTAATTGTTTATAATCCTTATCTTGACTGTAGAGGAATAATGTTTTTTTCTTCATATTATCTGTTGAACTCTTAGTGTAGGGTTAATCTTGAACTCTTACTGTAGGGTTAATCTTATGAGTATAAAGTTAACTGAAAGTAGATTTTTTATAGAAATTAAGAGTGGGAATAGGATAGGGAGGAGAAAAAAGGGTGGGAGGGAGGTTTGGTTGGGAAGTATGACTAGGTTCCTGAATCTGTATATATAAAATACATCAAATCTACATACCTTAGATAAAATTTTAAAAAGAGAAATAGCCACCCCCAAAATGAAAAGGTTAGAGTAAGAGTATTCAAAAACAAAGTATTCATAGATTTTATGGAAGTCATGCAAAGTTGTTCCATGAATCACATGCCTCCATTCTCAATTTGGTATGTTTTCCCTAATTAGCCCTATTCACCCTGTTTTTTCCCTCTTTCCTCTTCAGGCTACTCAATAGCTCTCTCACTGATCTAATTGATAATTTATCCAACATTCTTCAATTGTTCTAGTGTCTTCTCTCTCCTTGAGATTAGAAAGTCTCCTAAGGTGGTGACAGTGTTGTGGTGCAGCAGGTATCCCGTGGGTATATTTTCCCTAATTAGCCCTACTCATGGTGTTTTTTCCCTCTTTCCTATTCATGCCAGTTGGACTTGGCTGCTCCACTTCTGATCCATCTCCGTGCTAATGTGCTTGAGAAAGCCGCTTTGGCCCCTGCACCCATGTGGGAGGCCTGGCCCAGCCCCAGCTGTTGCAGTCATCTGGAGAATGAACCAGCAGATGGTAGATTTACACCACTTTGTCCCATCTCCCCACCTCTCCTCTCTCTCTCTGTTTCTTTGTCTTTCCCTCTCTCTCTAACTCTTCCCACAAAATAAATATGTACATAAATCTTTTTCAAAAAAATAATCCTAAGGTATAAAATAAATTATTTTTAATTGTATCACTTACTGAAATTAAAGGAATGTAATGCACATCATAGATGTCTGACACATGATTCTCAGATAAAAGAGTGAACGACTGCTTGCATTTAAGTTGTGGCTCAACTGACCAGTTACTATTGTTTTGGATGGCTCCGAAAATAAACAGCAAAACACTGATTTCTAGAAAGCATGATCTAGTCCATAGAAGATCAAAGTTTTGCCTAGATTGCATTTGTTATACTGTAAGAAAAATATATTCCTACTGGAAAATCCCTAGATTGCACCTATTTTGACAGAATCTCTAAAGATATATATTTAATCTGAAAATCTTTTCTTATGTTTTTATTTAATTAATGCATTTTTTCATAGATATAACTTTAGAAATATAGTGGTTCTTTCCCCCATACCCATCCCCCCCACAACTCCCATCCCACCTCCTTCTCCCTCTCCCATCTCCTTCTTCATTATGGCTCATTTTTAGTTTAATTTTATATACAGAGGACCAACTCCATGTTGAGCATAGATTTCAACAGTTTGCACCCATGCACACACACAGCACACAGAGTACAATTTGGGAACAAAATTTGCAGTTGATTCTCATAGTACAACTCATTAGGGACAGGGGTCCTATATGGGGAGTAAGTACACAGTGACTTCTGTTCCTTTAACAGTTAACACTCTTATTTATGATGTCAGTGATCACCCAATCCTCTTGCCATGGGCTGTCAAGGCTATAGAAGCCTTTTGTGACCATGAACTCCATCAGTATTTGGACACAACCATAAGCAAAGTGGATGTTCTCTCCTCCCTTCAGAGAAGAGTACATCCTTCTTTGATGACCCTTTCTTTCTACTGAGGTCTCACAGAGATCCTCCGTGTAGGATATATTTTTTGCCACAGAGTCTTGGCTTTCCATGCCTGAAATGCTCTCACAGGCCTTTCAGCCAGACCAGGAAGTCTTAAGGGTTGATTCTGTCATCAGAAAATCTTAAAGGTATATGACGAAAATAAATAGACAAAAATTTTTCCAGAGAATCTTTTTTCACAAAAACAGTAGGATATTCTATATTTTCCTAGTTCTTACTCATGTATTTAATTTATATTGTTTCTTCAGTCTTTGCTCTATTGAATTAATATAGCAATGCTTAATTCTATTAAATATACCACCATTTAAGGACTAAACTGTCACACTTTCTGTTCCTGTTAGAACTTAATTTATCACAACTAGTATAAATGTTCTCACCATCTTTGTTATAAATATCTATTGGTTTCACGCTGTCCCTACCATGAAAATGCATAATATAAAAGAACTATAAAAAATTTCTAGATTTTTACACCAAAATAAGCTGATAGTTTTGAAATAATATCTTTTATATGTGTATTTATTTGAGAAGCAGAGAAAAGGAGAGAGGCAGAGAAACAGACATATAGATATCTCCCATCTGCTGATTCACATTCCAAATGCCCCAAGTAGCTGGGGCTGGGCCAGACCAAAGCCAGGAAACTGGAACTCAAGCTGGGTCTCCCACGTGGGGGCAGGGACTCAAGGGCCATCACCTGTTGCCTCCCAGGGTGTTCACTGATTGAGAGGGAAGTGAAATAGGCAGTGGATTCAAGACCTTGAACGTAGGCCCTCTGATAGGGAATCACGTTGACCCAGGCAGCAACTTAACTGCTACCCCAAACACCTTCCCCCTAAACTTACTTTTAAATTTCACTTTCTATGAACTTTTTGAAGTTCTCTTGCTCTAAAGAAAAAAAAACTTTTAATAGCATTAGACTTTATTAATATTACTATCTGTAGCCAAACATTTTTAGTGTGTATCACACCAAAAAACTGCTTTTGTCATAAGATTGGACAAAATAAATTATCAGCTATCAACTATAGGCAAAATGAGAAAAGAGTCTTTGACATTTTAAGTCTCGTAACTTTATCAGTAACAAGCACTCTCTCTTACATGCATATGGAAAGTTTTCTTGTTTGCTAATTATATTTTATCATTGCTCTACTCTTTACTATAGAAACATAAATTGTATCCTACAGATAACTTCCATTAGTTTTTCCTATGCTAATAGCTAAGAAGACATGGCACATATTTTGCTCTCCTGAACTTTGGTTATCAGTTTATATTTACGCAGGAGGCATATACTGAAAACTCACAGCTATAATTAAACCCTAAAAGCAAAATGTTCCAACACAATGAAGAAACACAAATTAGGTAAGCAATAGATATAACGCTTGCTCTAGGTGTTAGACATTTAGCCAGTGGGCTGGGAGTTGAACAAATACACATTTCCTTCACGTGTGGTTTTCAATTTCCTGTTAAAGTTTACTATGGCAAACTTTGTGGCCAAATGTACTTTAAAATATTTGTTCATCTCATCTAGTCATAACATCATTAGAAATCCTAAATCAGTTGAATGCTTTATAAGTTGGTTAAAATCTCTCTTTCACTCTATCTCTGATACACACACACACACACACACACAGGTTTTAAAAATTCCTCTGTCACTAAGTTTTTGTTTTGGAAGGACTGTCTCTCTTCCCATATCCCTACCTTAAAAGGATAATTTGGGGCGGACTTTTGGTGCAGCAGTTAAGCTGCTGCTTGGGATGCCTACCTCCCATGTTGCAGTCCTGGGTTTGAGTCCCAGCCCTAGTCTCCATCCCAGCTTCCGGCTAATGCGCATTCTGGAAGGCAGCCACTCACAGGAGAGACCTGGATGACATTCCAGGCTCTTGGCTTCAGACTGGCTCAGAACTGACTGCTGTGGGCAGTTAGGGTGTGAACCTGTAGATGGGCGATTACTGCCTTACGTCTCTCTCTCCACCCCTCCCCTTCTCTCTCTGCCTATATTATTGTCTATCTCTATCTCCCCATCTCTCTGCCTTTCAAATAAATAAAAAGCTTTTTAAGATCATAATATCAATTCCAAGTGTCCCCAATAAATGCGAACACTGAGAGAAAGAGTCAAACAGAAATCAGAACCAACAAGAACGATACATGGCGTGTGTCTTCCCTTCACATCCTATAATGACTAGGTTCAAACACCTGGTCTATGCCAGCTGAGGTTCATAGTGCTCAAGGTGCATGCCTGAACTCTAGGCAAACTAACAGAGAGAAGCACCAGGAAGCCAAATGACACCTGGAATATATCGTCTTTCTTAATTATTAAGAAATGGCTACCAGAGTAACACAGAGTCATTGGAAAAGCAGTGCAGTTAGGCACATTTATCAGATTGGCCCAAATTTGATATGGCAGAAACAGCATGTTCCACTGTTCAGTGAACCTACTGGTATAAATACTACTCAAGCAGCCCATAAACTCCATTGGAGATCCATTTATTTTACATAGAACAGAAAGTGGCAACATTTTCTGATATTCTTATTTTAAAGAACAGGAGAAAAACAACTGCTGAATGGACTTGGCACACATAATAAAGAAAGAAGTTTCTTGAAACTAAAAATAGGTCTCTGAGAAATGAGATATTTTAAATATTTTTATATAACTGTCAAATGGAGTCTTTGTATGGGATTGTATTTGGTCCATCCCTTCTTAAAAAGCATAGTTATTAATCTAGAAGATGCAGCTCAAGAACAATTTCAAGCAACTACATGATAAATCAGAATAACTTGACCTCATGTCAACTATAAGCTCCTCAAGAAGAGATTATTTGCAAAGAATAACCCTTTCTATCTTGAATGAAACTGTGTACCATTGTTTTGCCTGAAAGTAAGAAGAATCCCTTAGCAAAAACTAAAACAGACAGAAAAATGAACCAGCTGAGAGAAATGAGCCCTCTTATGCATTGTTATTGAGAGTATAATAATAGTACTGTTTTCCTGGAGGGCAATTTGGCAGTAATTAACACAGGCCTTAAACTTGTTAAGGACTTTTACAGTAATTCCACTTCTAGGAATTTTTCTCAATAAGTAAACTTAGATGCAGAAAAAAAGTTATGAATAATTGTATCCTTTGTGGAGTTAATATTGGAAATAACCTTGATGTCCAAAAACAAGGAATTTGTTAAATAAATACACTTCAGCTAAAGAGAAAGGGCACTAGTTAGCAGTTTTAAAATGATGTAAAAAACACATTTAATAGCATTAGAAAATGCTCTTGTTAGTCTACTAAATTGAAAAGCAGGTTATAAAAAAAAAAAGAGTAAAATTCCATCATAATGTTTATATTAAATCTTAGAAAAAAGAATCAGTATACATCTTTTTTTAAAAAAAAGATTTATTTTATTTATTTGAAAGAGTTACAGAGAGAGGTAGAGACAGAGACATAGGCCTTCCATCCGCTGGTTCACTCCCCAGATAGCCACAACAGCCGGAGCTGCACCTATCTGAAGCCAGGAGCCAGGACTACTTCTGGGTCTCCCACATGGGTTCAGGGGACCAAGGACTTGGGCCATCTTCCACTGCTTTCCCCTGCCACAGCAGAGAGCTGGATGCCGGCGCTTCAGGCCAAGCCTTTAAACTGCTGTGCCACAGTGCAGGCCCCAGTACACATCCCATAGATCAGCACTGTCCAATAGAAATATGACACCAGCAACATATATAATTTTTTATGTTTTAATAGCCACATTTAAAAATAAAAAGAAATAAGTGAAATTAATTTTAATAGTATAATTAACCCACTATATTAAAAGTATTACCATTTCAAAATATATACTCAATATAAAAATTACTGGCAGGATAATTTTTATTCTTCTTTCAGATTTATCTTTGAAATTTGGTGTATATTCAATACTGACAGTTCATCTCATTCCAAACTAGCCACATTTCATTTTTTTAATTTTTAATAATTAATGTGAGAGAGAATGACAGATTGACAGAGGACGAGAGAGCTCTTAGCCACTAGTTCACTCCTCAAATGCTCACAATAGCCAGGACTGGATGGGGCTGAAGCCAGGAGCCACAAACATAAGGGTGCCAAGGACCCAACTGCTTGAGCCACCACCTACTGCCTCCCAAGATCTTTATTAGAAGAAGACATACAGCCATCCTACTCAGGTATACCCATTTCATTTTTTAATTTTTAATAATATGGGACACAGATGTCTTAACCACCAGGTTAAACATTAGGCTCCCTAGTCCTATTTCAAGTATTCAGTGGTCTTGTGCACCTAATGGCCAATCATTGATCAATGTACCTCAAGAATGTGGGAATATGGACAATTTATATTTTCATCTTTATGATTTCCCATTATTCTAGTTTTATAGTCAGAAAAGCTAATATCTTTATATGGCTAAATAAAGGTCTATTTAGGACACAGACATAGGAACATTAGCTTTGGAGTGAGAGAACTAGATTCAGAGTGTTCTCGTTCTCTCACATTTTTTTTTTCTGATTTATGTGGTGCCATCCTTTGAATAACTGTAGTAAAACAGTACTTATGTAAAGTAGATCATGAGACACTCACCTGCCTTGAGGTATAACGGTGATATCCAAGGAGATTTTATCCCTGGCCAAAGTGAAATCACGTGAATCAGTTTAAGACTATTCAACTCATTTCTTTTATTTATTTATTTATTTATTTGACAGGAAGAGTGGACAGTTAGAGAGAGAGACAGAGAGAAAGGTCTTCCTTTTGCCATTGGTTCACCCTGCAATGGCCGCCGCGGCCGGCGCACCCCGCTATTCTGATGGCAGGAGCCAGGTACTTATCCTGGTCTCCCATGGGGTACAGGGCCCAAGCACTTGGGCCATCCTCCACTGCACTCCCAGGCCACAGCAGAGAGCTGGCCTGGAAGAGGGGCAACCGGGACAGAATCTGGCGCCCCAACCGGGACTAGAACTTGGTGTGCCGGCGCCACAAGACGGAAGATTAGCCTACTGAGCCGCGGCGCCGGCTTCAACTCATTTCTTTTCTTTTCTTTTTTTTTCTTTTTTTTTTTTTTTTGACAGGCAGAGTGGACAGTGAGAGAGAGAGACAGAGAGAAAGCTCTTCCTTTGCCATTGGTTCACCCTCCAGTGGCCGCCGTGGCCGGCACGCTTGGCTGGCGCACCGCGCTGATCCAAAGCCAGGAGCAAGGTGCTTCTCCTAGTCTCCCATGGGGTGCAGGGCCCAAGCACTTGGGCCATCCTCCACTGCCTTCCGGGGCCACAGCAGAGAGCTGGCCTGGAAGAGGGGCAACCGGGACAGAATCCGGCGCCCCGACCGGGACTAGAACCCGGTGTGCCGGCGCCGCAAGGCGGAGGATTAGCCTAGTGAGCCACAGCGCCGGCCTTCAACTCATTTCTATTACATAAATGTTGAATCTGAGAATGAACAACTAAACTTTGATCCAGAAAGAGTTGCTTTCTTTGCAATTTTTATACAGTTTTAGAGTTCCCAACCATATCATACAGTACAAAACTAGTTGTACAAATTCTTAATATATAGACAGGAGATTCTAAGATGGTGGGTCAGGGAATGACATACTACACTAGGTCAGGGATAAATAGCAAAAATAAAAAAAAAATAGTGTAGGAAGTGCACTCTCAGGTGAGAATTAGAGAGAAAACTGCACTGGAAATCCTACAAAAGGAAGTGGAACACTGTGGGCCTGTGTAGATGGTGCAGACATGCAGCACAAACAAGGACACAACACACAACTTCAGCAGCCAAGAGCCAGAGCAGGTAACAGCTTGGAGACAGAGGTGAAACCAGACTGCAGCAACCCGTGGTGACATGACCAGAAGAAGAGTGTGGCGTGAGTCCAGACTGGAGCCCTAGGGGCTAGCAGTTGCCAGCAGCTACCTAAGGACCCAGTAGAAGTAAAAGGGGCAACTCTATCTCACCCAAACCTCCCCACAACAGCACCCGTTGCCTGGCTGAGAAAGCGGGTGCCATTTTCGATTTTGGCGGCAGCTATGGAAGGCTTTGTGTGTGTGCACAGCAACTTGTTGAGGCAGGATGCCACCTTGGCAGTACTGGCGGCACTGGCAGGGAGAAGGCAACATTTGGCCAGTGGCTCTTTTGTATGAGCGTGACCCAGAGATTACAGCAAAGGGAAAAATCCACATTCTCCACTGATTTTGAGTCGGGCTGGGAGGATGTAGGACTGCGAAGAACCCCTAGTCTCCCAACAGATGTCTACATAGAGTTGGCTTGGGGAACATCTGTCTCTCTGTTGACTGGACAGGCTGGCAGGGCATAACAAAACCTCTGCACCCAGCAAATGTGGGAGCCTAGTGTGCTGAGACCATGAGGACTCAGTGGCTACACTCAGGGTGTAGAGCATAGCTGGGTCTCTGGACAATCACTGGGCATGGCTCCACCGCGTGGAGCTTCTTGGTTGCTTGGGGTGGTCATTGCAGCGGAAACTGTGCTCACAATGAGAACTGCACAGATCCATTGAGAGGGTCATATGGCAGTGCAGATGAGTGTTGAACACACTGGGGGCTAACATCCAGGCATTGCTCAGCTTGGAGGTGAGGAGGTGAAGAGACGATCACATTAACAGAGGTGACCATTGCCCCCTTTCTGTTAACCAGAGGAGATCCACCATGCCCAGCTTGGTTGTTACCTGGATGCTTGTCCCACACTGAAGCACTGACCAGAGCTCTCTGACCACACCCAGCACACACTTCTTGGTACTCACTGAAAGGGCAGACATTCCACTAAGCCACAGAGGCATAGCTCAAAGATAAATGCCATCAGAGGAAAAAAAAAAAAAAACAATTAACTCCACAAATACTTAAAAATAAATGCAGAAATTTAAGAAATAAGGATAAGGAAGAAAACATGAACCCCTAAAAGGAACACAAGAGCATTTCAATATTAGAATGTGAAGATAAAGAGAATGATGAAGCAAAGAAACAACAGATCTTATTAACTCTACGGACCAAATGGACCTACCTAATATCTACAGAACTTTTTACCTCACAGTTGCAGAATACACATTCTTCTCACCAGTGCATGGAACTTTCTCTAGGATAGACAATATACTAGATCATAAAGCAAGTCTCAGCAATTTCAGAAAAATTGAAATCACACCATGCAACCATGCATCTTTTCTGACCACCATGTAATGAACCTGGAAATCAACAAATCAAGAATCTCTAGATCATATGAAAACACATGGAGACTGAACAACATGCTTCTAAATGAACAGTGGGTCATAAGAGAAATCAAAAAATTTCTGGAAATGAGTGAAGACAACAGTATATCATATCAAAACTTATGGGATACAGCAAAAGCAATGCTAAGAGGGAAATTTATAGCAGTTGGCGCCTATATCAAGAAATTGGAAAGGTATCAAATAAGTGAGCTATCAATGCATCTCAAGGACCTAGAAAAACAATAAACCAATCCCCAAATTAGTAGGAGAAAAGAAATAATTAAATCTAGAGAAGAAATAAACAAAATTGAAGCAAAAAAAAACCAATACAATAGATCAGTGAAATGAAGAGCTAGTTTTTTGAACAAATAAACAAAATTGACACACCATTTGCCTAACTACCAAAAAAAGAGGGAGAAAACCCAAGTCAATAATATCAGAGATGAAAAAGGAAATATGACAACAACTAACACAGAAATAAAAGAATCATCAGGAGTTACTACAAAAAGCTGTATACCAATAAATGGGGAAACCTAGAAGAAATAAACAGATTCCTGGACACATAAAATCTACCAAAGTTGAGTCAAGAAGACATGGAAAATCTAAACAGACCAATAAGCAAGAAGGAAACTGAATCAGTATTAAAGACCTTACCAACAAAGAAAAGCCCAGGACTGGACGGCTTCACTGTAGACTTCTAGCAGACATTTAATGAATTACTTCCAATTTTTCTCAAGCTATTCAAAACAATTGAAAGGGAGGAAATCCTCCCAAATTCCTTCTATGAAGCTTGTATCACCTCAATTCCTAAACCAGGAAAAGATACAACAGAGAAGGAGTGCTATACACCAATAGCCCTGATGAACAGAGATGCCAAAATCCTCAGCAAAATATTAGCTAATAGAATCTAGTGATACATCAAAAACATCATTCACCCAGACCAAGTGGTATTTACCCCTGCTATGCAGGGATGGTTCAACATTCACAAATGAATAAATGTGATATGTCACCTTAACAAAATGAAAGACAAAAACCATATGATTATCTCATTAGGTGCAGAGGAGAGTTTGATAACATACAACACCTTTTCGTGTTGAAAATCTTTAAGCAAATTGAGTATAGAAGGAACATTCCTCAACAGAATCTAGGCAATTTATGACAAACTGACAGTCAGCATCCTATTGATGGGGAAAATCTAGACTCATTCCTCCTAAGATTCGGAACCAAGACAAGGATGCCCACTCTCACCATTGTTACATATTATAGTCTTGAAAGTTTTAGCCAGAGCCACTATGCAAGAAAAAGAAACGAATACAAAATGGATAGGAGGAAGTCAAACTATCCTTATTTGCAGAAGACATGATTCTATACATAGGGATCCAAAAGACTCCACTGAGAGATCATTGGAACTCATGAAAAAGTTTGGTTTGGTAAAGTGTCAGGATATAAAATCAACACACAGGCCAGCGCCACGGCTCACTTGGCTAATCCTCCGCCTGCAACGCTGGCACCCCGGGTTCTAGTCCCAGCTGGGGTGCCAGATTCTGTCCCGGTTGCTCCTCTTCCAGTCCAGCTCTCTGCTGTGGCCCAGAAAGGCAGAAGAGGATAGCCCAAGTACCCAGGCCCTGCATCCTCACAGGAGACCAGGAGGAAGCACCTGGCTCCTGGCTTTGGATCAGCGCAGAGCGCCGGCCGTAGTGGCTTTTTTGGGGGGATGAACCAACGGAAAAAGGAAGACCTTTCTCTCTGTCTCTCTCTCTCTCACTGTGTAACTCTGCCTGTCTAAAATAAATAAATAAATAAATAAATAAACAAACACACAAAAGTCAATACCCTTTGTAATGCCATGACTGAGTAAGAACTTTTAAGTTCAATCCCATTCACTATAGCTAAAAAAAGAATTAAATACCTTGCAACAAATTTAACCACAATATCAAAGATCTATATGATGAAAATTACAAAACATTAAAGAAAGAAACAGAAGACACAAAAAAATGGAAAAATCCCCCATCTTCATGGATTGGAGGAATCAATATCATCAAAATGCCCATAACACCAAAAGGAATTTACAGATTCAATGCTATCCCAAACAAAATACCAATGACATTCTTCAAAGATCTAGAAAAATAGGGTGCTAAAATTCATATGAAAAAACAAGAGACCACAAATAGCTAAAACAATCTTATACAACAAAAACAAAGCCAGAGGCATCACAATACCTGATTTCAAGACATACTACAGGGCAGTTATAATCAAAACAGCCTGGTACTGTACAAAACAGATGGGTAGACCAACAGAACAAATAGAAATTCAAGAATTCAATCTCTGCATCTATAATCAACTTATCTTTGACAAAGGAGCTAAAATAAATCCCTGGAGCAAACACAGTCCCTTCAACAAATATGGTGCTGAGAAAACTGGATCTCTGCATGCAGAAATATGAAGCAACTTCCCTACCTAACACTTTATGCAAAAATCCACTCAAAATGGATCAAAGATGTTAATCTATGAACTGATACCATCAAATTACTAAAGAACAAAGGGGAAACTCTGCAAGACATTGGCATTAGCAAAACTTCTTGGATAAGACCCAAGAAGCAAAATGAAGAGGCAACTGGCAGAATGGGAGAAAATATTTGCAAACTATGCAACTGATAAAAGGTTAACATCCAGAATCTAAAGAGCTCAAGGAATTTGCAACAAAACAAACAATACATTAAAAAATGGGCAAAGGACTTGAACAGGCATTTTTCAATGGAGGAAATTCAAATGGCCAGTAGACACATGAAGAAATGCTCAGGCTCACTAGCCACCAGGAAAATGCAAATCAAAACCACAATGAGGTTTACGTCACTCCAGTTAGATTGGCTCTCATACAGAATCAACAAACAACACTGTTGGTGGGAATGTAAACTGGTGCAGCCACTGTGAAATACAGTATGGAGATATCTCAGAAATCTGAATATAGACCTTCCATATGATCCAACCTTCCCACTCTTGGAAGTTTACCCAGACCAAAAGAAATCATCATATGAAAGAATTATCTGTACCCCTTTCCCCTTCCCGTTCACTGCAGCACAATTCACAATAGCTAAGATATAGAATCAACCCAGATGTCCATAAACTTTTGACTGGATAAAGAAATGGCATATATACACTATGGAGTACTATTTAGCTCTAAAAAAGAAATGAAATCCTCTCTTTTGCAACAAAATGGAAGCAACTGGAAACCATTTTACTTAGTGAAATAAGCCAGTTCCAAAAAGGCAGATACCATATGTTTTCCCTGCCCTGAGGAAACTAATAGAGTACCTAAAATGTAATGATTGGAGTGAAATGGACAATTTGAGAATTGATGATCATTTACAGCCCTTGTGTTTTCCATTGAGGAACAATGGATTTTTTCTTCATACTATTTGTTGAACTATTTTATTTAGTGTAGGGTTAACTTTCATTAATAAGCTGAAAGTAGATCTTTGTAAATATTAAGAGTGGGAATGGGAGAGGGAGCAGTAGAAGTTTTGGAGTGATGGAGGGTAGGGTGAGAAGTATCACTATGTTACTAAATCTGTACATATGAAATACATGAAATTTATATAACTTAAATGTTTTAAAATACACATGCAAATTCAGTTTCCATTAATACAAAGAGTCTTCAAAACATTCATGGAAGAAGTATATTATGAAAATACAGCGCATGGATTCCAAAGCTTTTTACAGAAAAATAAACTTACCTTCCAATCCATTTTTCCACAAACATTTTAAAGCACCTTTACATATCAGATCTGGAAACAAAAAACAGAATTTGCCTCCATTCTTTGCCCTCATTAGTTTTGTGAGCTATACAAGCAACCTAACTTCAGCATCAATTTTTTCATCTTTAAAATGTAATAACATTTCATATAGGTTGTTATGAAAATTATTTGAAATAAAATATATAATTTAGACTAGCTCAATTATCAAAATGCCTGAGTATAATAAATGTTTTTAAAATGCTCACTTGCATTTTTAGAATCTATAATATTAGTAATTCTATTATAAAATTGGAATTGAAAAATCAAACCAATATATTTCCTGGAGATTTCCAGGATGAAAATGTTTCATGATCCATATTTTTCTGACAGTGAAAAGAATCTGTTAATCAAAGTATTAATGCCACAAGAAAAGGAATAAGGAGGAGGAGGAACAAGTGAAGAGGAAGAGGCAAAGGAATTGTCGTCAGCTGATGTCTAGAGTTAATGTGGAACTACTTGCATCAAAGGTTTGCTATGAAGTTTCCTGGTTTGGTCAATGTGACATCCTGAGAATTAACCCCAGAAAACTTGGAACCTAATGTGAAAATAGACTTCTAACAGCAATATTTATCATTACTTCATCCCCTGTATTGCTGAAACAGACTAACCACCTGTTTGTCACAATCCTGGAGACCATCCTTTGTCTGGATGACAGACTGATGGCAGGCTGCTGACATATCTAGAGTTAACTTCAGTCATGACTTACACCTTGATGGAGTGGCCTGACTTGGTCATCACAACTCCAGCCCTCTATAAATGCCTTCCAACCACCCCCTCCAACAGCTTATTTTCTCTAATTGTATTGCTATAACAACATTTTTTTCAGAGACTTTCAGAAGACTTGAAGCTGCCAGCGCTGTGGCACAGTGGGTTAAGCCATGGCCTGTGGCACTGACATCCCATATGGCTGCAGATTTGCATCCCAGCTGCTCTATTTCAAATTCAGCTCCCTGCTAATGCACTTGGGAAAGCAGTGGAGGATGGCCCAATATTGGACCCCTGCATCCACATGGGAGACTGCGAAGATGCTCTTGGCTTCTGGCTTCAGCTTGGCCCAGCCCTGGTCATTCTGGCCATTTGGGGCATAAACCAATTGGTAGAAGATTAATCTCTCTCTCTCTGTCTGTCTGTCTCTCCCTCTCTCTCTCTCTCTCTCTCTCGCTGTAAATCTGCCTTTCAAATAAATAAATAACTCTTTAAAATAAATAAAAAGAAGAGTTGACAAACCTAGGAAAATCTGAAAAAAGGCATTTTAATTTCATTAACATACATGTCAATAGTTTTTTTTCTGCCAGTAGCCTGGATCAGAATCAGACATAAAACAATCTTTGGCACAAAAGAAAAAGAGTAAGTGGCCTGTGTCATATGGCTTAAGGATCCTGTTACTTCATCATTATTTGGACATTGCATCAGTCTTTCCCTGAAAGGTTTGGAATAGAATAGCTATCTTTTATCATGTCCTGAGCACTAATAGATTACAAAATCTTGTCATTGTAGACTTTACCCTGTCGTTTAAGAGTAAAAATTTTAGAATCCTTACTGATGATATTTATAAAGCTATTTAACACATGAGATTAAGACTAAAATAACAACCTTGTCTGACCCTAGCTCTCTACAAAAGCAGAGCCTAAGACAAAGATGCATTTCTGGATGGATTGTGTATTTGGGAGTGTGATGGTTAATTTGTGCTATCTTGCCTGGGATGCTGAGTGCCCAGATTAAACACTATTTCTGGGTGTCTGTGGCCCTGAATAGGACAAAAAGCAGAAAGAAAAAGGGAGGATTCATTCCCTTTCAACCAGCTTTGTGGAGCTGAGCCATTGGCCTTCCATCCATGCACTGGGATTTCCAAAGTGACTCATCTGGTTTTCAGGCCTTTGGTGTCAGAATAGAATTATGCCATTGGATTTCCTGGGTCCTCAACTGGTCATGGAACTTCTTAATCTACCAAATCATGACAGCCAGTTCCTTAAAATTGGCTAATAATTCTCCCCAACCCCTAGCCCCACACACCCTACTTCTCTGAAAAACTGACAAAACAGATTTTGGTATCAAGAGTGATTTTAAAGGAACAGAACATTCAAGATGAGTTTTATGAATTGGTTCCAGGGTTTCTGAAGCTGATTGTTATATGATTAGTATCAATGAGCCTAATGAGTCTATTTCCAATAGTAAAGAGAGCACCGACATTCCATGACATGATTTGGCAATATGTATATGTCAAATATCTTCATTGAATAGCCCTAATCAACTACTTAGAGGAAGCAAGGAACTGGGTATCTATGCAGATGAGACTTTTGAACATTCTCAGAAAATTAGTAAATTTACTGACATTGGGCATTGCTTCTAACGTTTTTGGACAGTGTTGCAAGAAATAGTCATGTTAGATATTTGAGCTAAAGCTCAAGTCCTGCATAAATGACCTAGCAGTAACTATGAGTTCTCTGAATGAGATGCTTATCTCCTATAACTACAGAGTTGAAATTGCTGAAAATCAAACACAGACTCTCTTCCTACAACTGGATAAATGACTGCACAAGCTGAACTCCAAGCCTTGCACTACTGTTAGAGTGAAGATAGGGATTGTGAAAGAATGAGACTTTTAAGTTAGGATGAGGATGTGTGACAATACCTGATTAAGCTGGGGACAATGAGTCCCTAATTTCTGCTGTGTCACCTTTCTCAGGAGAAGCGGTCTTCCTATCCACAGCGGATGTGATTCACCTACACTAGCAGAATTGGCCACCCCATGACAGGGGAAGTGAACTCTTTAGTGACAGCAGAATCCATACTCTCCATGGTAGTGACTTCCTCACTCCCAGTGATTTCAGCTTCTTCACAGTAATATGGGCCTTTCCATCTCTGTTCAAGGAAATTAGCCCCGAACTGCTTGAAAAAGTTGACACAGTCTCCACTGAGGCCGTTTCCATGCAAGACAAAAGCTAATTCTCTTTAGGACCTACCCTCAACACCTTTCATTGCTTCAAGACTTAGAACTAATCTCAAGTCCAGGAGGCTTCTAAGGGTGAGATACTATGTATGACCTATGAGGAAATTTATCAAACTCCAAAAGAACTATATGAGTTTTCTGGTTTATACAAACAGAAATCTGGGAAGTATGTGTGAGAAAGAATACTAATCATGTGAGATAATGGTGAGAGGAACATAAGATTGGATCAGGATGAATTTATTGATATGGGCTCACTGAATAGAGAGTATGCATATTATATTGTAGCTCAGGGATATAGAAGGGCTCTAACAGTTTGATCAATTGGCTGAAACAAGGACCAAAGGTGGTACACAATAAATGAGCTAAAAATTCCAGACATGTTTGGCTTCACGTAGAGAAAGGGATTCAAATGCTTAGTGAAATGGAAATGCAAAAGCGTATTTGTCATCTAGGGTCTTCTCACCCATACTCAGTCTAGAAACATGTCTTTCACTGTAATTGTGAAAAATAAATCTGTAAGGGAAGCCAGGAATACGTAAGTGTTCTGTGATTGCTTTATTCTGTGGAACAGATCTCACAGCGCTAAGTGCAGTCACTAAATTGGGAAATCTAACTTTAACAAGAGTGATTGGAATTGGGATGGTTGAGGCCAAGTGGCATCATTCAGCTGCCAAAACAAGATTACCATGGTTATCATGATGATCAGCAGAGTCAATCAGGAGTCAGAATAGACCAGCTAATGCAGACCTATGGTTTTGACTAGTAGAACATAGTCTTCCTCGATGTTAAATCCATGGGAAGCCTACTGAATTCTTATTTGATCTGTAAAGTTGAAGCAATTCTAGGTCAAGTGAACAAAAGCCAAATATGAGTCATAAAAATAGAGTCATGGCCCTTCAATCAACTTCTGGAGTTGAGCCAATTGAAAGACCCAGAATCCCTTGAGTGAAGGCAAGGTTGGGTCTCCTCGAGGAAGGATCCCAGTATACTATGAAACATTTTTACTGTTAATCTTTCTTCCAAGCTTCCACTCCAGATAACTGTACCCTGGGGAAAAGGAAAAAATCAGAGGGTTTTAAGTCTTACTGAAAACTTAACTGACACTAATTTCAGGAGATCACAAATGTCACTGCAGTTCATCAGACAGAACAACTTTTAGCTCAAGTCTACCTCACATCCCCAAATCCAAAGCAGGGTTTCTTTATAAGTTATAGAATGCATAGTTGGAAAAGATGTCCTTAGGATCTGGTAGACTACCTTATTTTCATCCACTCATGTGGAGTACGGACTGTTATGATGAAAAAGGCAAGGTGGAAGCCAATAGAGTTGCCCCTGCCTAGGAAGAATAATAAATCAAAAGCAATATTTCATTCCTAGAGACACTGCAGAGATTAGTGCCACCATCAAGGATTTAAAGGAGGCAGAGGTGATGATTCCCAACATATCTATACTATCTACACTCAACACACCTATCTGGCCTGTACAAAGGCCGATCTTGGAAAATTATAGTTGATTATCATCAACTTAACCAGGTGTTGTCTCTGACTGCAGTTGCTGTACCGGAGGTGGACAAATTCTAAGGATCAGAAGTAAAAGATCATCAAAATTAGGAAAGACCAATATAAGGACTCAGAATCAAAGTCATTGCTGATAACTGGGGCAACGCAACTTGTTTACACATTGGATCTTCTAAAGAACATATAAGGTGCATCTCAAAGTCGTCTACTCAAGAATTAAAAATGAATATTTATCCACTGTTTCCTATATCTCATCAGTTGAAAAATCCTCCACAGGAGTGTTAACACATTTCAAAGCAGTATGTAAATGTAGAAATTTGCTGTACTGGAGAAATCTGGTACAGAAAAATCTAGCCTATGAGGCAAGATGCTACCAGTGTGATATGTCTGGAGCCTGTACTGAATGATTTTCCATAATCTGCTATGCTTGAAAGCAGGATGAAGGTTAAGAGACTATATGCTAGAGGTGTCTGAAACAGGAAGAAATCTAATAAGAATATTAAAAATTAAATTCTTCTATCTCTTCATTGAACTTTGTTTTACCAAATATAATACTGGCCTTAATGCTGCAATAAAATAGTCCATCCTAAGATTTCTAAGTGGGATATGACCTATAATGAAAAATTTGTCTTAAAAATGTTTTGAGAGAGAGTACTATCAGTAAAATGGTAAAAGAGGAAGTCACAGATGCTTATTCCTCCATTGGAAATAATACATGAACCATCCCCCTTTATGAAAAATCCAAAAACCAACTAAGAGACTTCTAATCCTAGGATAGTTTAAAATCAATGCACTGAATTCAGAAGGAAAATTCATGGCACCCTCTTGACAAAGTCCCTCCCACAGACACAGAACCACACCATCACAAAGAAACTCCCAGATCCCATTACTCCCTGGGGAGGAAAAGAAGCTATGGACTGCATATCCAAGGGTCTAACTTTTCAAAAGGGCCACCTGAGGAACTGGATCCTGTATTGCATGTCTCAGAGCACTAAGGGAACTTTGCATAATCTAGATGCCTGGAGCTGCTGAGAACAAAGAAAGATGGATGGCACACTGCTTCTCCAGAGAACTGTGGTATAGCAAACATAAAAGAGAGCAAAAGATTTTAAGCTCCTGAGGAAAAAAAAAGAAAATCTCTGTAATTACAAATCTATACACACAAGTACAGACATAACAGACACACAGATATGATTTGAAGACTTCTGAATCTCTAACTGGGATGACTTTTAAAGATCTTTTCCTATATGAAACCAGTTCATAAAACTAGGAGAAGTGGATTTTTTTCAAGTACAGGGCTATCAACAAAGTTACAGCAATTACAAAGAAACAGGAAAAATGATCCAGTAAGGGAACTAAATGAATCTATACAAACTGACCCCAAACAAATGAAGATTATGGTATTACTTGACAAAAAGTTCAAAATAACCATTATAATAATGTTCAGCAACTTGAGAAAATTATGTATATACAAAATGAGAATTTTAACACAAAGATGTAAAATATAATCAAGCAGAAATTTTGAAGCTGGAGAACACGATAACTGAACTGAAAAAATCACTACAGGATTTCAACAGCAGATGTGCTCTGCAGAAGAAAGGTCATTTGAAATTATTCAGGGGAAAAAAGGGGGAAATCAGCAGTAAAAGCAATACATGCATTACAGGAGTACCAGATGAGAGGAGAGAAAGAAAAGGGTCAGAAAGCTTATTTCAAGAAATAATGGCCTAAAACTTCCAAAATCTCTGGAAGAAACTGAAAATTGAGATTTAAGAAGTCTGACAGACCCCATGTAAGAGAAATTCAAGAAGTCCATACCAACACACATTTTAATCAAACTGTAAGGAGTAAAAGACAATGAGGGAATTTTAAAAGAAATAGAAGATGTGCCTGCCACTCGTAAGGTATAGGGAACCACTCAAAGACTATTGGTGGATATCTCAACAGAAATCAGGCAGACTAAAAGGGGCTGGGATAATATATTCAAAATGCTTTGGGAAAAAAAATCTGTCAATTGAGAACACTATATCCATGAAAAATATCCATCAAAAATGAAGGAGAGATAAAGATTTTTCCTAAACTAAAATTGAGGGAAAAAAAGTTGAGGGAATTCCATCACCTTTATTAACAGGTACATGAGGCTTGTTAATATTTTTTAAAGAAATCAAGTTGGAAATTTTCATTAAAACAAAACATTCATTTTTTTAAGACTCTCAATTTGGCCAGTTTTAGAACAATCTAAAAGTCCTAAAGATATACAGAAAGAAACCAGCTTTTAAACAAACAAACAAACAAACAGGCCAGCGCCATGGCTCAATAGGCTAATCCACCATCTGTGGCGTTGGCACACCGGGTTCTAGTCCCGGTCGGGGCACCAGATTCTGTCCCGGTTGCTCCTTTTCCAGTCCAGCTCTCTGCTGTGGCCCGGGAGTGCAGTGGAAGATGGCCCAAGTGCTTGGGCTCTGCACCCACATGGGAGACCAGGAGAAGCACCTGGCTCCTGCCTTCGGATCAGCATGGTGCACCAGCCGCAGCGTGCGCCGGAAGTAGTGGCCATTGCAGGGTGAACCAGCGGTAAAGGAAGACCTTTCTTTGTCTCTCCCACTGTCCACTCTGCCTGTCAAAAACATAAACAAACAAACAAATAAACAAACAAAATGTTTTCATTACCAGCAGGAAGTGACTTTAGGTCGAAAATAATCAAAACTTTACGCTCTGTAGATAATACAGATCTACTTATGTGGCCAATGCTCAAAAAAGTAAACACATAACATCTTCAGCTCTAAGCTTTTGTTCATTTCTTGCTGTTGAAATATCATATTCCTTTTTTATTTTTGGATAACTAAACAAAATAATGGCAGAGATGATAAGCAGATTTACTCAGCCCCTCCCTGCTCAGCCCCTGGGGCCAAGGAATTCTCAGTTTTTCAATCAGCTGCTTTTTTTCTCTCTTCCATCTTTTGGTTTAGGATTTTCTAGACATTTGCAAGGACAACTGAAGTTTAAGTGGCACCCATGCTGAGATGACTGCTAATCTGCTAACCACAGTCCTTTTCTCGGCAGTCCTTGTCCCTGGACTGTTTTTGGTGAGGAGGGCCCCTAGGAAATCATGGTCAGTAACTGTGATTCATATTTGGTCCACACTTTGTTCTACATCCTAGCTGTTAGCACCTTTTATGGGTTGGAATACTGTGGTCACTGCCCACAGGACACCTGCATATAGTAAGGCAGGGCCCTTCTCCTATGGTAGGACCTCTATTATTTGGCCTGCTCTCATATCCCTCTGTTCTTTTCCATACTCTCAATATCCTACTGGTATTTGTGTAGAGGACTCCCATGATGTGAAGAGCAGCTACAGTGCGCTGGGTTGGCTGCATGCACACTGCCTTGAACTGAACTCCACCAGGGCCTGTAACATTTGCTGGTTCCACACTCTTTTCTCCTTTAATATCATCAGACCCCACAGTCTCTCCATTTCCTACATTGCAAAGGTACTTCCTGGGGTAATTCTCCTTTATGGCAGTTTGGTAGTCAAATATATCTTCCTTGTTCTTACATTTCACTATTTTGTTGTTTCCAAAGGTTTCAGTGCCATGATCTTTTTTTGTCAGGCAGGCATCACTGCTGTGAGTTTCTCTAGGCTGCTGCTCCCTGACTGGATCTTACAAATCAAAGAATGGGCAAATAAATCCATTCATCCATAGTAAATTGGTCTTGGACAGTGATACTAAGAATACACAGTAGGGAAAGGTTAATCTCTTCAACAAATGCCTTTGAGGAAAGTAGATATCTAAATGCAAAAGAACGAAATTAGATTTTTATCTTACACACACATACAAGTCAACTCAAAGAGGACTAAAGACTTAAGCATACATTTTGACACTCTAAAATTCTTAAGGGAAAAAAACACTGGGGAAAAACTTTGTGACATTGGTCTATTCAATGATTTCTTAGCTATGATACCAAAAACAAAACAAACAAACAAACAAGACAAGCAAGACGACCTCAAACTGAAATGCTTCTACACAGCAAAAGAAAACAATCATCAGCTGAGTGAAAGCTCAGGACAACCTATGAAATGGAAGAAAATATTTTCAAACCAAATAACTAATGAGTGATTCATATCCAAAATGTACAAAGAATTCATATACTTGATAGAAAAAAATTACCTATTTAAAAGTGTATAAAAGAATTGAATATTTCATAAAAGTACACACGCCAATATTCAGTAGATGCATTAAAAAGTATCAAACATGACTATCAGGGAACAACAAATCATCACATTTATGAGCTGTCACCTTACACTTCTTAGGGTAGCTATTTAAAAATATATATATAGTGTTAGAGAAAACGGGGAGAAAAAGGAATATGTGTAAACTGTTAGTAGGCAAGTAAATTGGTAAAGTCGTTATGGAAAATAGCATGAAAGTTCCTTACAATGTTAAAAATGGTATTATATATAAGTACTTGCTTTTTTCTAAATATGACTTTTTCCTAAATACTACTTTGAATAGGGCTACAAACTCCTGCAGGAAAAGCAAAATGAATTTTGGTCTTTCCATCCTTTTGCTTTATCAACTTCTCAAAGAAGAGAATAGCCAGTTGGTCTATATAACTGCAATGGTCATTTTAAAACTTTAAAGGACACAGGGCCGGCACTGTGGCGTAGCAGGTAAAGCTGCAGCCTGCAGTGCCAGCATCCCATATGGATGCCGGTTCGAGACCCCACTGCTCCACTTATGATCCAGCTCTCTGCTATCGCCTGGGAAAGTAGTAGAAGATGACCCAAGTCCTTGGCCCCTGCACCCACGTGGGAGGCCTTGAGGAAGCTCCTGGCTCCTGGCTTTGGATTGGTGCAGCTCCGGCCATTGAGGCCAGTTGGGAAGGAACCAGTGGATGGAAGACCTCTTTCTCTCTCTGCCTCTCCTTCTCTCTCTGTGTAACTTTGACTTTCAAATAAATAAAATAAATATTAAAAAAAAAACTTCAAGGGACACTAAAAATGTTATTTAATCCATCTCTGCCTTCAGTCAAGATGCATCTCTATGATGCCAAGTCAGACTAGCCTCACTGTTTACAAGTCCCTCTCAATCAATGTGTTTTGGTAACTTTAAGCCAGTCTATATTTGTTCATTTCTTGAATAGGGAATTATACTGTGTTAATTTTTATATCTGAAATATTTCACCTCTACTCACTCAAGAAAATACAGTAATACACTCCAAATGCACTCCTCCAAATGGGATCTTCAGAAAGTCCGTGGAAGATGTATGTTGTGAAAAAAACTATGTATGGATTTAAAATTTTTGTGCAAAAATAATCTTATATATTAGTTCCATTTTTCCATGAATTTTTTGTAGTGCCCTTACATAAAAGCTGAAATTTTTAGAAGTGAGTGGTTTCTAACGCATTGTAGAATGTGTCATAATTTTTATCTTTGGGTAGAAAGCTATAAGAAGACAGACCCTTTCCAGCTATTAAGGCCAAGCAAAGCAAACATTATTTTAACCTTTGTTGTCTTTTTGGCTCACATTTACTCCACCATTTTACTGGACTTTCTCTTGCATTGCCCAATACTGAGTGTTTGTACTTCTTTGCCCCTGCATCTGGTTTTCCTCAAGTTCTTAAGTTTCTGCACTTTCTGTATAACTACCATTTTCCTCAGTGACTTTTTCCTCTGCTGTATTGTTTTTGTTTCATGATACTACTACATCTGTACAATTTTTGTTTTCACTAACTTTTTAAAATACTCCTTTAGTGCTTCTTTTTCATTTCTTCTTCTTGTTTCCATCACTTCTTAATTTCTCATTATCTCTCCTGCCCTAATAAATAAAGGCCTGATGCTATTTTAAATATAATTGTGTCCTATCATGCTTCTAGCCAAGACATGGCTTCTCTGTGAGTTTGTTAATTAATCATGTAAGTTGACCCGAAGAGGCTAAAGAAAGAGCATCACCGTCTAGGATCTCAAGCTACGTACTGAATAGTAAAGTTAGGAACTACTGGTATGTTGCTATTGCACACTTTCATTCCACATTTTATTGACATCTAAGAGAGCATTTAGCACCAATCTCAATAAGGGATTTGTGAGCATGAAAGAAAAGTTTATATGATTCTTATGTGGTATTTTGTAACTATTGATTTAGAAAACACATGGACTTTTGTGTGGCATTTTGGTCTGCAGTGTTGGTGCCCAACATCAATGGTTGCCCAATGCATCATCCTCTTAGCCAGTTAGTCACTAAGGAGCACCAGAAGTTCTCCAGCCCAACTCAACCCTTCCAACTTATTAATACTTCTTATTTAACATGACTCATCTCATAACTGATGCAGCTGCACAGATTTTCATGAGCTGATAAGGACCATCTCAGCTCCTTCAGTGAAACAGTCTCATGAACTAGAAAAGTTGGAATAACAATGATTGTGGTGGTCAGAATAATGACAACCACCACCCCCACACCTCCATCTCTCAATATGTTCCTGTCCTAACCCCTGGAACATCTGAACAGGATTTAACAAGGCAAAGGGGAAAGAAGGCTCTATATGAAATTGAGGTTGCTAATGAATAGATGATAAAATAATAGGAGCCTGGATTAACCAGGGGGAACCAATGTAACACAAGCACCCTAGAAGCAAAAAGAAGGAAGACGCCGGGGAATCATTTGAATGATTCAATGGGAATAGGGTTCAACCTGTCACTGCTGGTTTTGAAGAGGGAGGAGAGGATCCTCAGCCCTATAATGGAGACAGCCTCTAGAAGCTGGAAAAGGCAAGGAAAAAGATTTTCCCTTAGAGTTTCCAGAAGGAACAGAGCCTTGCGGACCTTCATTTGTGCCCTGTGAAACCAATTTTAGATTTCTACACTTCAGAAATAAAATATCAAAAAATTTTGTGTAGTTTGAAGTCACTAAATCTGTTTTTGTTACAGTAGTCATAGTAAACCAAGGCAATAGTCAATTCCATAAATGATTTCATCACCCTAGGTTTAAAATGGGTTTCAAATATAAAGTCACATCAAGTTAGAGAAGTTTTTAAAATGTATTATTCATGCAGAAGAAGAGTTCAAAAACCAGTAGATTGAAGATGATACACAATCCCTCACAACAATTATAGTACAGCTTGTAAAGCATAATGGAGGAAGTATTTTGACATTTAATGTAATTTATATCACAATGCATTAGCATTGTTTTTAGAGCAAATGGAACTGCTTAATTTTTCTATAGCTGATCACTAAATTATCCTGACAAATACTAAAATGTCTGTTTTGTGCTTTAGAATTAGAGTATTTGTGGTGGGTAAGCCAGAATGGCTTAAATTTGGCTACATACATATGGGCAGTTGGACTAGGAGTATATCTAAACTATAGCCTCCATTTTTATTTTGCTTTAACTTGTAAAATACAGATTTTAGATGGCAATTTATATTCCTAAGTCTAGATTCCAAACTGAACTCTTTTTCCCCAATACATGTATTCTTGCATTTTCATGTGATTATTTCTTACAGCTGAAATTATATTTTAAAATTTTACATTTAAGTCTAACGCAACATTGTCTAAGTAGTTCCATCATTTAAGGAAATGTGATCATAAGCATTAAATTTCTAAGTAATTATCATGAAATTTGCACTTAAGCATTAAGAATCCTGATATTTGAATTTTATATCATATTCTTTTTTATGAGACTTCTTATCCTTAGAAAGATATTTGAAGTTTCAGACTATTTTTCACACAATAAAACTTTTAAAGCTAAGTCTGTAATATTTAGATGTGTGTAAACAAAGTTTTCAAGTCTTGTTAGGCAAAGTGTCTGACAAAACCTTTGAGCATTTAACTTCTTAAAAAATTTACAGATACTTTTCTGGTTTTTTCTTCTATATCAAAATCATCTATACTATCTGTTTGTGTGATTTTAGAAAAGTTACTTAACCTCCTTGCACCTCAGTGTACCCAAGATCATTTAAGATTCTTTAAAATGCATATAGGTACTTGATAAGAAGGGTGATGACCAGAAAAATATAACAAACATTTCCTAACCATGGACAAGTTTAAAATGTTAAATTTGAAATCAAATTGAAAGTTACAGCTCTCAAATATTAGTTACCAATATCAGTCACCAGAAAATGTCCAACTTCAATTATATACATACAATAGATTGAGTCAGTCCTGAAAATACCACTCTTGTACTACCTCCAGTTCTCTCAACTGCCACTCCAGGATTTTCAGTTATTTAATGTCCTGGTAAATGTAAAAATTAAAGCCTTAGAAATATCATTTAAAAGGCTGAGGATCTTGAGTAAAAGAAGAAGATAGCCAGGCCAGAAATTTTGATATTTCTAGCAGAAGAAATTCCAATAGCTATTCTTTTCCCACAACCCTTTGTCTTTCCAATCAGGTGGCTGCTCATTTTGAAGCCTCCATTCCCCACACGAATCTCTGAAGCGAGGAGTTACCTGTGGGTACAGCCAATTATGTCCACAATTTGATGACCAGACACTAAATATTCACCTTATTCTGCTTTCATAAACCTTGCTCCACTTTTCTATCTTGAAAATCGTCATCTTCACTGAAGACATACCAGCATCAACTGTCACTTACTAACCTTTGGAAAAAGATCTAAGGGGCCAGCCCCGTGGCGTAGTGGGGAAAGCCACTGCTTGCAGTGACAGCATCCCATGTGGGTGCAGATTCGTGTCCTGGCTGCTCCACTTCCAATCCAGCTCTCTGTTATGGCTTAGGAAAGCAGTAGAGCATGACCCAAGTCCTTGGGCCCCTACATCGGCGTGTGAGACCCAGGGTAAGCTCCTGGCTCCTGGCTTCTGATGGGTGCAGCTCCGGCCTTCGTGGCCAACTGGGGAATGAACCAGTGGATGGAAGACCTCTCTCTTTCTGCCTCTCCTTCTCTCTGTGTAACTCTGACTTTCAAATAAATAAATAAATCTTTTTAAAAATCTAAAAGAAAAAGAATAACATTCCTTTTTAAAAATATTGAAATTATATTTGAACTTCTGGTTCTTTTAAATTTGTTCTGTAGATTACAGATTCATGTTTTCCTAGAGTAGTACATAATTTCTTTCCCTTAAAAAACCAAAATACTATTCTTTGGCAGACTGCTTTATTGTGTAAACTTGCCACTGAGCTATTTTGCATCTCATTAAAGAGTCTGAATTGCCAATAGCTAATTACAGACATCATTGACTTACTACATTCTCACAGCAACCTAATAATAAAACAAGGAGTCTAATACAACACTTATGTGGAATTCATTATGAACCAAGTGGATATCACATTGTTATACTCTTCTCTTCGCATTTATGAATTAATTTCTCCGGGCCTTCATGCCTGAAATAAATTTACTAAAATCCCAATCTCTACTATATATTAAGCCTACAATTCAACAACAGCCAGGCCAAGGACACAATGTTCCATCTTTACAATCAAATACAGATTTCCTATTAAAAAGAAAATTCTCTATTTCAAAAGATTTAACAGTATGGTCTTTTAAAAATAATTCCAGATGGCTGAATTTTAGTACTGAAAGTATCCTACAAGAAATGTTTCTGCTATACTGTGATTTGTACAAATTTTCAGTCACTAGAAGTTTTACCACTTAATGTTTTCTTTCAAGAACTGGGTTAGGTGTAGGAATTTTACCAAAATGTATTACATTATTTCAGCTGTAAGAGTATTTGTACCTATTCAAAACTGCCTCACTCTTATTGACACATTTTCAGTGATCGATTGTGCAAGACATGTTGATATTTTCCTACATTGTTTTGCTACTTTTTGTATCAATTTGGCCATCTTTTCACACTCATTTGCAACCCCACCCTCTTTTCTTTGAAGTCTCTGTCTGCTTAAATTAAAAATAAACTTCATTAAGACTAATGACTTATTACATCAAGGGGAAGAAAATTCAAACACAACAGTGATTAAATACATAACCTTTAACTGAAAGGAATATTTCCAAAATAAGGAATACAGAACAAATATTTCTCAATAGAGAGCTCCTGTATACCACAACAGTAATGTTTTTTATCACCCTTGCATCACATTGCCCAGTAAATGTGTCCAATAGGATTAATATGGTTTGAACATCATATTAACTTGCTGTTTCCTCTGATATTTAAGTAACTGAATAAAGACCAGCTCTTAGGCCATAGCTTCTGTGGATTTAAGTCACATGACAACCAACCAAGTGAGTGACCACTAGATGGCTCTGTTTTTATTAGCTCTCTCAGACCATTTGCACCCTACTACAACTTAAGACCTACAGTAAAAATATGGGCCTTGATGACCAAAATTCTGGGGAAGATGAGGCCGAGAGGGGTTCATAATACAATACATTTTTCTATGATGTATAAGAATGTTTTAAGATTAATACGTTTGAATACATAAACATGTTAAAATGATTCAAGAAAAAACACAAAAGAAAATCCTTTCTATATTCATCTTAACATAATTTCTCTCACATAAATTCATAAATTTTCCATTGTACATGAGTTAAGCATCCTAGCATCCAAATCACTTTAGAGTTTGTTTTAAACTGTGGCTAGCAAATCTCTTTGATGGCTTGGCTGTCCCTGACATATGGCTTTGTGAAGCCTCCTGGACATTATGATATCTCCCACGGGCCTATGGCATCTGATGCACCAAGCTGCTTCTTTTTTTTTTCTTTTCTGCTTTGTGAGCTGTTTAATTCTTGTACTTAGTCTAAGAAACCAAAGTGGTTCCTTCAAATAGCAATTGCTTATTAAAGGAACTGTAACATCTCAAATCTTCTTGAAAATGTAGAAAGCTCATCTTTCAGACCACTAACCAAATGATGTCTGCTCATCTACAGCATAACCACATGAGCTTTAACCTCACTAATACACACAGAATGCACAACTCTGCCAATTCAAACTGCCTCTTTGTAGCACCAAAAAACTGGTTGGATAAGTGAAAGAAAAGGTGGTGACAAATTCTTTTTGCTATGCCATTAACTATACTACCTGCTCACTGATAAACTATAGGGGCTGGTGCCGTGGCTCACTTGGTTAATCCTCCGCCTGCAGTGCCAGCATCCCATATGGGTGCCGGGTTCATGTCCTTATTGCTCCTCTTCCAGTCCAGCTCTCTGCTGTGGCCCAGGAAGGCAGTGGAGGATGACCCAAGTGCTTGGGCGCCTATACCTGCATGGGAGACCAGGAAGAAGCACCTGGCTCCTGGCTTTTGATCAGCCTAGCTCCAGCCATAGCGGCCATTTGGGGGGTGAACCAACAGAAGGAAGACCTTTCTTTCTGTCTCTCTCTCTCACTGTCCAACTCTATCTGTCAAATAAAAAAAAATTATAAAAAAAAGAGAGAACTGTAGATTTGTTGCTCTAACATTACCTTCTAGAATTTGTAAAATAAATAGCAATCTACGATTACACTAGATACTTGCATTTTATGGAGCGTGCCTCCAGAATGTTGACATTTTCAAGCCATACTAATAAGACATTATGTCCAAAACTCTGGGTATCAGCCAAACACCATGATGTCAACAACACACTCTGAACAAAATCCCTGCAATTAGGTTACCCAAAGATGGTAGCTGCTGGTCTAACTTTCTTTAGGGACAAACTGAGGGATCCATCATATGGGGGTTTTTTACCACTACTTTTTTCTGGGTACTCAGATTCCTCCCAGTTCTGGGAAGGTTATTTTGGCCCTTAATTGCAGTACCACATGAATTGCTGTTGAATTAGAAGCATCAACAGTCTTCTTAGTATTCTCTTCTTTGAGATACAACTTCATCCCTCCCCATGCTGCTAGCTGTCCTTGTAAAGTATGACTGTCTGCAGAAAGCAGGACACAGAACCAGTCTGTCACAGAGCCCAAGACAGCTGATGCCTTGGGCTGAACAGGACTCTACACTTGTTTATTGGCTTTTGTGTAGCCACTGAGTTGGTGTTTTTTGATATTAACTTAAAATGACTATCTAGTCTCACCTAAAACAGAAAATTTCCAGTTATATTCATCTCATTAGAGTTTCTATGGACAAAACACCTAAAAATAAATATTAATAAATTTCCTTTTACTATCCTATTAGTTGAAAGCAGATTTCTCTATGAGTTGAAACATTTTAAAAGTTACAGGTCAGGGAAGGTAGGAGGATGAAAGTAGGAAGAAGGATTGACATTTATTCTCCTTTGTTATGATCTAATTTCTGGGAGCCCTGACAATTAACCAAGAAGTATTTGAAATACACTGAATATGGTATCCAGCAGGTTCTACAAGATATAAATTCTCTTCCCAAGTAGGGATAAACATTTAGTCATTCCACTCTAAAGAAAATTTTTGGTAAATTTATTTTTTAAATACTGCAAAGTTATATTTTTGAATATTTGCTACAAATATAACACAAATCCAGACATGAGAATGATTAAAAAAATAAACAAAATGGCTATGGATTCATGAGAGTTTCACAATTTTGCTAAAGAAACAAGCATTTCGTTATATGAAAATTTTTCCCCAGATATTTTATTGAACATTTTATATATATTTTATAAAGATTTCTATAATATCATAAATACTTTTAAAGCAAAATATATTAATCACAAAACCAAGAAAATAATCCTAATGCATTTAAATAAAAATATTAAATCCCAGCAGACTCTACAAATCATCTGGTCATTATACCACACTGTCTCAGGTTGAGCCTACCTCTTATTTGGTAGAAAAAAAGAGGAAAGCTTAGATCCTTTTCATCATGAAAGGTTAAACTTATAAAATCCACAAAGATAGCCTTCAAACAAGAGGAAATTTATTATAACAAATTAACTTGAATGTGTAGCCCCAAACTCTCATTTTACGAAAAATAAAAACAAATGTAATAATAAAGGGGTGGCAAACCAATAAAAATGTTATTTGATGAGCTAACTATAAACTCCAAATGAAGGAAAATGAGAAAGAACTGATGTCGAGCAGAGATAAGTCTACAGTAAATAGCACTTGTTTTCCTGTTGTTTGTAAAAAGCAAATAAATGTCAAATTGTGTAACTGTAATGAAAATACATCAATACAAACATCAAATATTTGGAAAAAGATTGTTTCAAAAAGAAAATCTACACTTGATCTTGGCCAAAAGGTCGAGAAGCGATTCAAAAAGAAAATCTAAATTGACTTTTAACTATGAATAACTTGAGCTTCCCAAAGGGAGTACTTCTAGGTTGCTGTTGTTATTGTTGTTGCTGTTGCTTCAAGAAAAAAAGAAAAAGTATGACAGACTTTCTCCATTAAGCAGAACAATTTCACACTTTTGTTTCCTGTCCTTTCTGGTAAACACCCAATCAAATGCCACTAACGATCTTTTTTTTTTTTTTTAATTCCCCTAACTAGGTAAATGGTTAAAGCTAACATGTTAAAGTTCAAATCTGATATATAACAAAAGAAGGTCACACAGGTAAATGATTCTCCATATGATAGAATAAATATATAACATACAAAATTTTGAATGTTGGGGCACAGCAGATTAAGCTGATGCTTGGGATGCTGGCATCCCATATTAGAGTACCAGTTCAAATCCCAGCTGCTCCACTTCTGATCCAGCTCTCTGCCAATGCCCCTGGGGAAACAGTGGAAGACAGCCCAAGTACTTGGATCCCAGCCACCTGATGGAATTCCAGGTTCTTGGCTTTGACCTGGCCCTGACCTAGCCATTGAGGCCATTTGAGGTGTGAACCAGTAAGTGGAAGATTTCTTTCTCTCTCCATCTCTCCTACTCCTAGTAACTCTTTCAAATAAGTAAATAAACATCTTTTTTAAAATAGCTGAAGGCTATGTGTATAGAAAAAAGAGCATTCTAACAGTGTTAAATTATTTAAATCAGCACTATTCATGTAATAACAAGCTATACTAAGGTAAGACAGAAAAAGCCCCTACCTATGTTGATACCTTAGAAAAGAATGGGGGCATTTTGCTTTGAAGATGACATCATATAAAAGATTCCCCTTAGCAGAAGTGAGTATGGGAAAGCTAAAATCATACAGAGTCATGCTCCTTCTCTAAAGAGTCTGAGATACTTCCTCAAAGTTCCTCAGAACCCAACTTAAAATGTAGCCCACTTTATGAGTATAAAACAAAGTATGTCACTGTAAAAAATAAAAAAAAAAGAATAGGAAAAGAAGGAGAAAGGAAAGCAGGATGTGAAGTCTCACTATTATCCTAAATCTGTATATATAAAGTACATAAAATATATTCACCTTATATATATTTTAAAAATTGCAAAAAAAATGCATGGTTGAAATTACAGTGAATATGTTTGTAAAAAAAAAAAAAAGCCCACTTTGTAAAAGTCTTTCCCTCAGTGAAAACAGTAGCTGCTTTGCTGGTAATCAAGTAAGTATACAAAAGTGGGTAACGCTCTCTCTCTGAAAAGGAACAAATGTAGCCGACTGAAGACTGCCCTTAGCAATACCTCCACATTCTGAACAGCTGGTCTTTGATATAAACTTACTAAAGAATATGATTAAAGTGAACATCTGCAGAACTTCAGGAAGAGATTAGGTAAAGCCTGGTAGGAATGATGCTGACTCATCCTGGAAAATAAAGAGAACCACAGCAAGAGGTGATTGTATATACAGGATACACATGCAAAGACAAATAATGAAAGAAAAACAAAACACTGGAGATTGAGAAATTCATTTTAAAAAGAGAACAAACTCTTAATCATTATAGTCATTTGATTACCGTTATCAAATAATGATAATGGTTAAAGAAAATACAAGGTTGAGAAGATAATTTGTAAATAAAGATGTGCCTAAGAAGTAGTATAATATTATTTTAATGACTGTGATAAAGTGCACAGTGATTTTTATTTGTAAATGCTAAGAAAACCATGTTTAAACAGGGCAAAGTAGTATAGCTAATAAGGCAATAGAGGAGATAAAAGGGGTACTAAAAAACACCAAACCTGTAAAAAGACAACTCAAAAGGAAAAGAGGGACAAAAAGAACACAAAACAAGTAGAGCAAAAGAAAAAATAAAAAAGCAGGCAATTTAACCACAATAATACAGGAAAATCACATTACATGTAAATGGTCTGAATATTCGCATTTGACAATTATTAAAATTAATAACTTCAATGGCAAGATAATTGTATACATTGAAAATTACAAGAGATTCACAAAAGAACTATACGTATTCACAAGTGAAGTTAGAAAGCTCACAGATTATATGTTCAATTCTCGAAAATCAATTGTAGTTTCACATGCTTACAAAAGAAGGGAGGAAAAATGAAATTTGAAAAAGATGAATCTATAGTACAATAGCATCTGAAAGCCTGAAATATACAGGGTTATACTTAAGAAAGTAAGTACAATACCTGTATGCTGAAGGCTACAAAACAATTTTGAAAGAACTTGGAGTAGACCCTAAATAGATGGAAGTATTTGGCATATATATGAATTGCACCTCTGAAGATTATGAAGATGTCAGTTCAAAAAATTAATGTGTAGATTCAACATAATGATAGTCACAAGTTTCAGGGAGTTTTTTTTCCCATTTGTTTGTTTTGTTTTGATTCCTGATAGTTACTGTTCTAAAATTTATATAGAATACCACAGACCTAGATTAATCAAATTATTATTGAAAAACAACAAAATTGGAGGGTTTATATTTCCTGACTTCAAGATTTACTATTCAATAAATAGGGCAATAGAGTATTTGCCTAACAATAAACACATAAACCAATGAAACAGAATAGCATTCAAAAATAGACTTACAAATATGTAGCTAATAGATTTTTTAAAGATGTCAAGATAATTCAACAAATGAAAGATATCTTTTCAATAACTGGTGCTGATATCTATACGAAAACAAAAGCCTTGATCTTTATCTCATATCATACATAAAAGTTTAAAAATAAATCCTATAAGGCCAGCGCCGCGGCTCACTAGGCTAATCCTCTGCCTTGTGGCGCCAGCACACCAGGTTCTAGTCCCGGTCGGGGCGCCAGATTCTGTCCCAGTTGCCCCTCTTCCAGGCCAGCTCTCTGCTGTGGCCAGGGAGTGCAGTCGAGGATGGCCCAAGTACTTGGGCCCTCACCCCATGGGAGACCAGGATAAGTACCTTGCTCCTGCCATTGGATCAGCGCGATGCGCCTGCCGCAGCGCGCCGGCTGTGGCGGCCATTGGAGGGTGAACCAACAGCAAAGGAAGACCTTTCTCTCTGTCTCTCTCTCTCACTGTCCACTCTGCCTGTCAAAAAAATAAAAAATAAATAAATAAAAATAAAGTTAAAAAAATAAATCCTATACCTAGCACATAAAATCTCAATCTATAAAACTTCTAAAATAAAATATAAGAGAAAATATTCTTTAACATTATTAGCCAAAGATTTCTTAAAATTCTCACATTCTCTCTTTCTCTATCTCTTCTCTAAGTTAACAAAGTAATACAATGGACTTTACCAAGCTGAAAATATGTATAGCATTTATGACAAAGAATATGTGTTAAGAATATGAAAAAACTCAAAATTCAATAATACAAAGACTAACAACCAAAATTTGTTTACATAGACAAAAGACTTAAACAAATTTTTGGTACAGAAGATATACAAATGGCCAATAATCACATGAAAAGACCTCAGTATTCTTAATCCTCAGGAAAATGCACATCAAAATTATATTAAGTTATCACTAGAAGGTTAAAATTTTAAAAAGTGATAGCCTCAGACTTTGTCAAGGAAGTTGAGATTCTGGAAATATTTGTGATGAAATATAAAGTGCATGAAATTACATATTCACTTTGAAAACTTGTATAAATACTAATCATAAGAATGAAAAATCCCAATCCTAAATATTTACCAAGAGAAATTAAAATATACTGATGAGTACTGAGACTTAAACATAAATATTCATCTTTACAATATGTATCTTTACACATAATAGCCTGAATTTGAGAACACAAATGTTCAACAATATGTGAACAGATAGATAAAAAGTCAATATTTCAAACAATGAAATATTAATCATAAAAGGAAATAAAGTACTGATGTAAAGTAGATGAATCTTAAAAACGAAATGCTTAGCAAGAGGAGAAAATAATGAGTACATACTTTATGATTCAATACTAAGATTCTGAGAGGCAAACCTAACATATAATACCATAAAGGATATCAGTAGTTATCTAGGTCTAGTGGAAAGAGGTTGCCAAAAGGGCAAGAGAATATAATTTAAATTTTTATTTATTTATTTTTATTTATTTGAGAGAGAGAGAGAGAGAAAGAGAGTTCACATCTCTTGATTTGTTACCCAAATGACTGCAATGGGCAGGGCTGGGCCAGGCCAAAACTAGGAGCCTAGTACTTACTCCAGGCCTACTAAGTGGATAGCATAGACTCAAGTACTTAAAACAATAACCAACTGCATCCTAGGGTACACATTAAAAGAGAGCTAGAAGTAGAAGTAGAAACAAGTCCAGAGCACTCTAGATATGGATGTGGATATCCCAACTAGTATCTTAATTGCTATGCCAAACACCACTCCAAGAAAAAAAATTTGACTTAAAAAAATTATATATTTTGAATAGAGTGATGGTTACACAATTGGTCAAACTCATCTAAATATACATGCAAAATTAGTTTGTCTTTTTGTAAATATCTTTTTTTTTTTTTTTTGACAGGCAGAGTGGACAGTGAGAGAGAGAGACAGAAAGGTCTTCCTTTGCCGTTGGTTCACCCTCCAATGGCCGCCGCAGCCAGCGCGCTGTGGCCGGCGCACCGCGCTGATCCGATGGCAGGAGCCAGGTACTTATCCTGGTCCCCCATGGGGTGCAGGTCCCAAGGACCCAGGCCATCCTCCACTGCCCTCCCTGGCCACAGCAGAGAGCTGGCCTGGAAGAGGGGCAACCGGGACAGAATCCGGCGCCCCGACTGGGACTAGAACCTGGTGTGCTGGCGCCGCAAGGCGGAGGATTAGCCTAGTGAGCCGCGGCGCCGGCTTGTAAATATCTTAATAAAACTGATTTTAAAAGAAATCACTATGGACCCGCACTGTGGCGCAGTGGGTTAATGCCCTGGCCTGAAGCACCGGCATCCCATATGGGTGCCGGTTCGAGACGTGGATGCTCCACTTCTGATCTAGCTCTCTGCTTTGGCCTAGGAAAGCAGTAGAAGATGACCCATGTCCTTGGGCCTCTGCACTCATGTGGGAGGCCTGGAAGAAGCTCCTGGCTCCTGGCTTCAGATCAGTGCGGCTCCGGCCATTGCAGCCAACTGAGGAGTAAACCAGCAGATGGAAGACTTCTCTCTTTCTCTCTCTCTCTCTCTCTCTCTCTCTACCTCTCCTCACTCTAATGTAACTCTGACTTTCAAATAAATAAATCTTAAAAAAGAAAGCATTTATTATACAGACAAATGATAAAAACAACTTAGTCATAGGCATATGAGTATTAACTCAAAAACAAATAATCTATATTTATCAAAAATTGGTTCTGTATTTCTCTTTCTCTGTTGTATCTTTTTCAGGTTTAGGAATTAAGGTGATATTGGTTTCATAAAAGAAATTCAATGCAATACCAATCAAGATACCGAAGACCTTCTTCTCAGATCTGGAAAAATTGGTGCTGAAATTTATATGGAGGCACAAGAGACCTCGAATAGCTAAAGCAATCTTGTACAACAAAAACAAAGCCGGAGGCATCACAATACCAGATTTCAGGACATACTACAGGGCAGTTGTAATCAAAACAGCATGGTACTGGTACAGAAACAGATGGATAGACCAATGGAACAGAATTGAAACACCAGAAATCAACCCAAACATCTACAGCCAACTTATATTTGATCAAGGATCTAAAACTAATTCCTGGAGCAAGGACAGTCTATTCAATAAATGGTGCTGGGAAAATTGGATTTCCACGTGCAGAATCATGAAGCAAGACCCCTACCTTACACCTTACACAAAAATCCACTCAACATGGATTAAAGACCTAAATCTACGACCTGACACCATCAAGTTACTAGAGAACATTGGAGAAACCCTTCAAGATATTGGCACAGGCAAAGAATTTCTGGAAAAGACCCGGGAGGCACAGGCAGTCAAAGCCAAAATCAACTATTGGGATTGCATCAAATTGAGAAGTTTCTGTACTGCAAAAGAAACAGTCAGGAGAGTGAAGAGACAACCGACAGAATGGGAAAAAATATTTGCAAACTATGCAACAGATAAAGGGTTAATAACCAGAATCTACAAAGAGATCAAGAAACTCCACAACATCAAAACCAACAACCCAATTAAGAGATGGGCCAAGGACCTCAATAGACATTTTTCAAAAGAGGAAATCCAAATGGCCAACAGGCAAATGAAAAAACGTTCAAGGTCATTAGCAATCAGGGAAATGCAAATCAAAACCACAATGAGGTTCCACCTCACCCCGGTTAGAATGGCTCACATACAGAAATCTACCAACAACAGATGCTGGCGAGGATGTGGGGAAAAAGGGACACTAACCCACTGTTGGTGGGAATGCAAACTGGTCAAGCCACTATGGAAGTCAGTCTGGAGATTCCTCAGAAACCTGAAGATAACCCTACCGTTCGACCCAGCCATCCCACTCCTTGGAATTTACCCAAAGGAATTTAAATTGGCAAACAAAAAAGCGGTCTGCACCCTAATGTTTATTGCAGCTCAATTCACAATAGCTAAGACCTGGAACCAACCTAAATGCCCATCAACGGTAGACTGGATAAAGAAATTATGGGATATGTACTCTTTAGAATACTATACCGCAGTAAGAAACAACGAAATCCAGTCATTTGCAACAAAATGGAGGAATCTGGAACACATCATGCTGAGTGAAGTAAGCCAGTCCCAAAGGGACAAATACCATATGTTCTCCCTGATCGGTGACAACTGACTGAACACCAAAAAGGAAACCTGTTGAAGTGGAATGGACACTATGGGAAACGGTGACTTGATCAGCATAGCCCTGACTGTTAATGAACAACTTAATACATTATCCTTCTTAGTAGTTTTTTTGTCTGTTCTACTTAATATGACTGGTTTAATTCTGTAATTAATACACAGTTATTTTTAAGTGTTATTCTTAAGTGTTGAAATTTAACTGAAATGGATTCCCTCTCTTTCAATTGTTTTGAGTAACTTGAGAAGAGTTGGAGTTAGTTATTCTTTAAATGTCTGGTAGAATTCAGCCGTGAAGTCATCTAGTCCTGGGCTTTATTTCTTGGGAGGGTCTTTATTACTGATTCAGTTTCTTTTTTGGTTATTAGTCTGTTTAGGTTTTCTATGTCTTCATGGCTCAGTTTAGGTTGGTTGTGTGTGCCCAGAAATTTTTTTTTTTTTTGGTTAGTTGATCCACTGGCATATCAATTAATTTTTTTTAAGAAAGCTCTTCATATCACTGATCTTTTGTAATTTTTGCTTCAATTTTGTTTATTTGTTCTCTAATTTAAATTATTTCCTTCCTCCTACTAATTTTTGGTTTGGTTTGATGTTGACATAGAAAGATTCACTTGGAGTTGCTATCTCAGAGATACAAGAGATGAAGTGATCATCTGGATTGCTTTTAGTCTAGCACCCAGGAATTCTGTCCCTGGCTCTTTAGGATTTGTCACTTACACTCAATTTAAATTTATTTACATATAGGATTCAATTTACTTAGCAGGTCTCTTCCCCAGAATGGGATGTGTCATTCAAGGACGCATCTGAATGAATCAGAACATCAGAACCTACCTCTCAGGTCACAGACTCCATAAATCTCTTTATAGATCCTTTTCCTGACACTCTTTTAATGTTCAACTCCCTCATAGCCCTTTCCAGTAATCAATGCAGAGTATGGGCTATGGTGTTGAGCAGAGCTCTATTGTTTCTCCTTCTGTCTCTAAAGTAACCAGGAACTATTCAGGGGATGTTTGGATTTTTATCATGAGGAGCCAAGCAAGGAGCCCCCTGACTTCATCAATCTTCTGTCAAGAGGAGCTGAAAGGAATTGTGTTTGCCCTTTGGTGGTGGCTTAGACACTCTCATTTCCAATCTCCATTTCCCTCCTGAATGCAGCATGCACACTGATTAGGCCGTTAACTTAACTAGTAGCCTGTTGTTGGTCCCACATGGGAAGTTAGATTTATCTATCTATGGTGGTTTCCCTTTCCTTCCTGGGTTACCTGGAACAGGCTGGAGAGCAACAGCCAACTAAGCCACCTGCCTTTGCGTCTTTTTGTCAACCTTCTTGTCTTCTATCATGTCTCAGTTAATGAAAACCTTAAAAGCTATCTCTACCAACTAAGAGGGCTTGGTGTCTGGACTGATAGCCAATTTTTGAAGGTTTCTTTGAATGTTTGGAGAACTCTGAGATATTAAATTACCTTCTTTCCCTGGGGTTAAAGGTCTGAAGAAGTCATAATATATGAGATACTTTTTTTTTTTTTTTTTGACAGGCAGAGTGGACAGTGAGAGAGAGACAGAGAGAAAGGTCTTCCTTTGCTGTTGGTTCACCCTCCAATGGCCGCTCTGGCCGGCGCACTGCACTGATCCGAAGGCAGGAGCCAGGTGCTTCTCCTGGTCTCCCGTGGGGTGCAGGGCCCAAGCACTTGGCCATCCTCGACTGCACTCCCTGGCCACAGCAGAGAGCTGGCCTGGAAGAGGGGCAACCAGAACAGAATCCGGCGCCCTGACTGGGACTAGAACCTGGTGTGCTGGCGCCGCAAGGCAGAGGATTAGCCTAGTGAGCCGCGGCGCCGGCCATGGGATACTCTTTAGCCTCTCTAGAAAGGCAGAGATATTTTGTACTGGTTTCTGCTGTATCTCTTAGTTCACTCCAATTTGTGTCAGGGGGCTTCTTACTTCTTGCATAACTTTTAGCAACATATTCTGATAATGATATTTTCTCTTTAATCTCTTTGTATTTTGGGGTCTCAATTTGGGGCTGTTTGGGGATTGACTTCTCTATCAGCCTTCACACATGGTTACCAGGTTGATTACCATTTTGTCAGCTTCTTGGTTAATCCTTTTTACACAGTTTTTTTTCTCTCCTTTCATAAGGGTAGCCATTACAATTTCATATAGTCCCAGGTTGGGGTTTGTGTTGGAAAAAATATCCTTCGCCAATTACAGGAATTCCTCAGAGTTTGATCTGAGGCCTTTACCATGCAACTGCCAATCATACAAGTCACAGGTGGAAAACAGCACATACATATTTATCAACCTTTCTTCCCCATCTTGAACCAGATGGAGGAAAATGTACTCCCAGGCATATAGCTAGTCTTGTGCCAGGTAATTCTGCCTGCACTATTATGGAGGGTAGATATGGTACTAGCTGAGCTGCTCCTGTAGATTAAGGGCTAGCCATAGAGTCAGGGGTATAGGGTGAGATTTTTTTTGTAGATTATCAACAATAAAATCTGAGGGCTCAGATTCAAGGCTGGGTGCCAAGGATTCCCCTGCCCTCTTCTTCCTTATCCTTACATGTCTGAAGAGCTCTTCCTTCAAGCTATTCTTTTTTCCCATTAAGGGGCTTTCACAAGAGTTAGATTTTATTTCTCATTAACTTTTTTCTGTTCATTTTTTTTTTTATTTTTCTGACAGGCAGAGTTAGTGAGAGAGAGAGAGAGAGAGAGAGAGAGAGAGAGAGAGAGAGAAAGGTCTTCTTTTTCCATTGGTTCACCCCCCAAATGGACACTACGGCCAGCGCACTGCACTGATCCAAAGCCAGGAGCCAGATGTTTCCTCCTGGTCTCCCATGTGGGTGCAGAGGCCCAAGCACTTGGGCCATCCTCCACTGCCCTCCCGGGCCACAGCAGAGAGCTGGACTGGAAGAGGAGCCCCAACAGAATCCGGCGCCCCAACTGGGACTAGAACCCCGGGGTGCAGCACCGCAGGCAGAGGATTAGCCCAGTGAGCTGCGGTGCCAGCCTTTTTCTTTTCATTCTGAGACATACAAAGAAGCAGATGATAAGAGCACAAAATCTATACATTCCACTGAGATGAGGGTGGCACGTCACAGACAAGTTTGCCAAAACCCAGCAACTCCAATGTGTTGATGGGCAGAAGTTCTTTCAATCTGGGCATGCAGAGGAAATTGGCAAATCTCACAAATTAGGGAATGGATTAAAAAGAACAGAATTCCAGACCAAAAAGCAGTGGAAGACAAGCCAAGACATCACAACTTTTATGAACTCTAAAACATGAAATTTCCTACCATTTTTTACCTGTTCCCTGGAGAGATCTCTAAACCTGAATAAAACTGTACTATGTCTGTGAAACTCAGAAAAATAGGTCGGGTAACTCAGAAGCTCAGCTCAGAGATTTATTGGAACACTCATCTAGTGACCCTCAAACTCCCACAGCAAAACCTGACTGTTTTATTCCTGCATCCTGGAAAAGACTGTGCCTTCATAGTCCCTAATTCCTTCCTGATAATGCACTTCCTATCTTGGCTTCACTTTTAGCAGGTCCTTGACACTTATTAGAAAAGCAGTCCAAGATTATGCACTCTGATTCCATGAGGTGCGAGACTAAAAACGATCCAGATGACCACTTCACCTCTTGGATCTCTGAGACAGCAATTCCAGGTGAATCTTCCTATGCCAACAGAAGGAGCAACCATTCACCAAGAGTGAGTACCCCCTGGAGAGGCTGTCACTGCCAGTCACTTCACTCTTGCTTCCCAATTACCACAGTTCTAGGCTAAGGGTAATCACAACTGGGTTGCCAGTTTTGTAAGTGAACACAAGGAGTCTGTGTTGCTGAAACTCTGCCTCAATTGGGGGTTGCTCAAAGGAAAACTTAATGTACTTGTGACAAGTGAAGGAGAGAATGAGAAGGTACAGTTTCCCAAAGCACCTCCCTGAGAAGCGATTTGTCATGACCTTCATAACAAGAGTTAAGCGAGTGTCCAGGATGTAAAAAACAGAGACCAGGAGGGACCTTCCCACTTGCAGTATACATCCAGGGTATAGAGAATAGAGCACAGAAGTGTGCTTCCTGCCTAAGCAACATATAGCTTCACACATTGTGAGTTTAAAACTGTAACTCAAACTCATTTCTTGTGGTTTTCCTTGGTTTACTAGTGGTCCAGCCCCCTCTGGGGGTAACAGAGTCAAATTAACACAAACAGGAAGTAGAATGGAGGTAGGAGAAAGTACATGGCAAGTTATCATTTAACAAGTACAGGAAAAAACGCTGGAAATGGAAGCGGTAGTGGTTGTACAACAATCTGAATCTACTTCATGCTACTGATTTATACTCTTAAAATGGTTACATGATAAATTTTATGTTATGTATGTTTTACCACAATAAAAAAATTAAAGACACTGTAACTATAGTTTGACCTTGGAAAATATATCTGCAACAAATTTGTGTTGAAATGAAGATTTCAGTTATTCTATCTTTGACAGTACCTATATGTACAAAGTAGTATAACATTACTCATTTTTTTAAAGATTTGAAAGGCAGAGTTACAGAGAGGCAGAGAGAGAGAGAGAGAGAAAGAGAGAGAGAGAAGAGAGAAATGTCTTCCATCCGCTAGTTCACTCCCCAAATGGTTGCAAAACCCGGAGTTGTGCCAATCCGAAGCCAGGAGCTTCTTCCAGGTCTCCCACATGGGTGCAGGGCGCAAGGACTTGGTCCAAATTCTTCTGCTTTCCCAGGCCATAGCAGAGAGCTGGGTTGGAAGTGAAGCAGCCGGGACTCAAACTGGTGCCCATATGGGATGCCGGCACTGCGGAATGTGGCTTTACCCACTGTACCATGGTATTGGCCTTGGATTTCTTATTTTTGAAATAGTGTTAGTTAGGAGCCAAATAATTTATCCATAGTTTAAGTTTGTTATATAAATGTTATTTTTCAAAACTATTTGAGGTATACAAATTTCATATATTTCATGTATATAGACTTAGGAACACACTGATACTTCCCATGCTGTCCTGTCACCCACCTATGCTTCCAGTCTTCCTTCTCCCTCCTCTCCTAATCTCCCTTTAATTTTTATACCGATATACTTTGATTAAACCTACACTAAGATTCAACAAATAGTAAGGGAAAAAAAACTGCTCAGGGCTGTAAACAATCATCAAAGCTCAAAATGTCAATTTCACTCCTATACATTACATTTTGGGTCACCACAAATCAGAGAAAACATGGTATTTGTCTTTTAGGGGTTGGCTTACTTCACTAAGTAAAATGGTTTCCAGTTGCATCCATTTTGTTGCAAAAAATAGAATTTCATTCTTTTTTTTTTTCAGCTGAATAGCTTTCCATATTGTGTATACACCATGATGTCTTTATCCAGTCATCAGTTGATGGACAATTGGATTGATTAAATATCTTAGCTATTGTGAATTGAGCTGCAATGAACATGGGGGTACAGATAACTCTTTCATACACTATTTCATATTTTCATTTCCCTTGGGTAAATTTCCAGGAGTAGGATTTCTTGGTCACTTTTGTATTTTTGATTTTAGGTCTAATTTGTTAAGAAACATTACTTAGTCTTCAGAACAAGCTAATTTCCAAAGCCAGGCAGTATGTGAAAATACTAAATGTGAATAGTCCTTCAGAAAATCCCACTATTGGAAGTGGGGTTGGGGCCACGATGTGGCCTCTGCATTACAAAATAAAGCCCTGGATATCCTCATTTATCACTGTGAAAAAAAAAAAGAAAGAAAATCCCACTATTTTCCATAAGCTGGGAAAAATATCAGTAAAACTTTATTTTCACTTGGCCAATGAATTGTTGTGTAACAGGGTGAATTATAGTATTCAATTCATACCTCTGGCAAAAATTCATGCAACTGAGGACAGCACTGTGGTATAGCAGGTAAAACCACCAGCTGCAGTGCCAGTATCCCATATGTGCGCCAGTTCAAGTCCCAGCTACTCCACTTCCGATCTAGCTCTCTGTCATGACCTGGGAAAGCAGTAGAAGATGGCCCAAATCCTTGGGCCTTTGCACCCACGTGGGAGACCCAGAAGAAGCTCCTGGCTTCAGATCTGCACAACTCCGGCAGTTGCAGGCAATTGGGGAGTAAACCAGAGGATGGAAGGCCTCACTCTCATTCTTTCTGTCTCTCCTCTCTCTGTGTAACTCTGACTTTCAAATAATTAAATAGATCTTTTAAAAAAAAAAAACTTGTTTGCTTCACCAATAGATGAAACAATCAAAAATTTACCTTTTTAATTAACAAATTCACCCATGATGGAAGAGTGCATTTTAAATTGTTTAATCTTTCTTTCCTATGCACTGAATTTCTATGAATTGCATTCCTATGAACTGAAAATACAATTGGATTTTTGTATCTGTGGGTTCCCCATCTATGGATGCAACAAATCATAAGATGAATTATTAATAAAAAATTGCTTCTATCTTAAACATATTTTTGACATTTTTATTGCTATTATTCCCTAAATAATGCAGAGTAGCAACTACTTATATAGCCTTTACATTGTATTAGCTATTATAAGTAATCTACTGAGGATTTAAAGCATCAAGGAGGTTGTGAATAGATTATGTGAAAAATCTATACTATTTTACATAAGGGACAGATTTTGGTATTCACAGAACTTCTGGAACTAGTCTCCCATAAATCCACAGGGATGATTTTGCCCTGGTGAGCATTTAGCCTGGTAAGGGCAACTTATTGTAGAATTTTAGCAGGGCTTTTGTGTTACTGAACACAAAATACAATATTACCATCTCATTTGATAACAAAATAAACACTCGTACCTTAAAGGGGCAATATTCAAAGCATAGTTTTCTTCTTTTGAAATGCTGGATATGTTCCAGTAATAAAAAAATAAACAACTGATGGAAGATATCTCTCTCAGTGTCTCTACCTCTCTCTGTAACTCTGCCTTTCAAATAAATAAAATAAATCTTTCAAAAAATTTAAAATTAAAAAAGTGTTACAGTCTGGCGATATGCATGACAGTTGAGACACTGTCCAATGATAAGTGCATCACTGTCATTGGTAGTCTGCCAAGCAGCAGCGCAAATCCATGAGAGTACAGAGGACCACGTATGGTCTTTTCTTGTAACCACTCAGCTCTAACATTGCTACATGAACACTCATCTATAATATATGTGAATGAACCTGACTAAACTTCAAAAACAATTGACATGAAGATCCTGAAATTTGAATTTAATATTATTTTAACATAAAAATATTATTTTAATTTTTTCTGTCATCAAAAATGTGAAAGCCATTACTAGCTCAAAACCTCTACAATAACAGGCAGTGGGTCAGATTTTACTGGTGAGTCATTATTTACTGACATATCCCATAGCTCACAGTGGTTTTGTCTCCTTAACTGAACCTTGATTGACACGTTCGTTCCATGCTAACTATGCATTACCCCCCTGCCAGATAGACAAGACATAAAGATGAACATTTCAGGGTTTCCATTGTCAAAGAGTCAATAGATATTTAATAGCTTGCATGATAAAATTTAACAAGTGTTCACAGCTTGGTGTTGCTGAAGATATCAACAGTTTCAGTCATTTAGGTCTTCCCAAATGTTTTGGACAATAATTCATACCTATATTAGTTATTCATGAACCTATAACAAATTTGCACAAATGAAGCAACTAAAAATAACATGCATTTATTGTCTCATAGTTTCTATTAGTCAGGAGTCCAGGCATGGCTTAACTGGCAACTCTGCATGGGCTTACACAAAACTGTTGTCAGGCTGCTTTCTCATTGGGAAGCTCAGCTAAGGAGGAATCTGCTCCCAAGTTTACTCAGGCTATCTGTAGCATTAATTTCCTTGTGATTTTAGGAATGCAAGTCTGCTGCCTTGGTGAATTTGATGCAACATAAAATAATCAAGAGAGTAACAGCCCCTCATTTTTGCTGTATTTTATTGATGACTGGCAAAATGCATTTGCCACCCACTAGGCAAATATTCATACAAAGGTATGAATATCAGGAAGCACATTCACAATTCATAGCAGAGGGAAGGCACTCTAGAGTCTGTTTGCCACATGTGCAAAGAGCAATACAATAATGTATACAACCCAAAAAGAATGGTATGATATAAATCATTGATTCCTCTAAGTGATTAAATTAAAATTAAATTAGAGCTTTCTGGGTGATTAGATTAAATTTGATTTTTCGGTGATCGCTGTTAAATATAAGACTGGGAATAAGAGAGGGAAGAGATGTGCAATTCGGGACATGCTCAAGCTGACTTACCTCAAACGGTAGAGTTAGAAACATACCAGGGGACTCCAATTCAATCTCATCAAGCTGGCATGTGCCAATGCCATCTCACTAGTCCCAGTGATCAATTTCTGTTCACAATTGATCATAATGAAAGGACTAAGAACCAAAGGGATCACATAAACAAGAATAGTGTCTGCAAATACTAGCTGATAGAATCAAAAAGGGAGAGAACGATCCAACATGGGAAGTGAGATACACAGCAGATCCATAGAATGGCAGATGTCCTAAACAGCACTCTAGCCTCAGAATCAGCCCTTAAGGCATGTGGATCCAGCTGAAAAGCCCATGAGAGTATTTCAGGCATGGAAAGCCAAGACACTCTGGAAAAGAAAAAAAAAAAAAAAACTAAATGAAAGACCTCCGCAAGTGAGATCCCAGTGGAAAGAAAGGGTCATCAAAGAAGGAGGTACCTTTCTCTGAAGGGAGGAGAGAACTTCCACTTTGACCATGGCCTTGTCTAAATATGATCAGAGTTAGTGAACTCAGGGGGCTTCCATAGCCTTGGCAGCTCATGACAAGAGCCTAGAGTGATTACTGATGCCATAAACAAGAGTGTCAATTTGTTAAGTCAACAACAGGAGTCACTGTGTACTTACTCCTCATGTAGGATCTTTGTCCTTAGTGTGCTGTACATTGAGATTTAATGCTATAACTAGTACTCAAACAGTATTTTTCACTTTATGTTTCTGTGTGGGAGTGTATGCTAAACTGATCTTCTGTATATAAAGAGAATTGAAAATGAATCTTGATGTGAATGGAAGGGGAGAGGGAGTGGGAAAGGGGAGGGTTGCATGTGGGAGGGACATTATGGGGGGGAAGCCATTGTAATCCATAAGCTGTACTTTGGAAATTTATATTCATTAAATAAAAGTAAAAAAAATTACATTTGAATAGGATCTACTATGAGTAAATGAGAAAATAAGTGAGGAGGAGCCTACAACCATGTGTAATTAAAATTCTTCAGTTCGCTAATCCTCATACAGGTTGATTAATAAACTGTGCTTTCTAACGTATGAATACATGTATTCACTCATCAAGTCATCATACACACTGCTAAAACAACTTGCTTTGCTCTTAAACACTGTGCTTCAAAGAAAGGGAAATACTGAGTCTCACTCTAATTGTAACTCTTCTAAAATCATTGAGTTAAGAATAAAAGACCAAAGGCTCTGGCTTAATCAAAAAAAAAAAGTGATTTTTCAAAGTGATTTCTAAGTATGGACAAGAATTATTAGACAAGGCATATTGGGAAGGCACGGTCCAAAGTTGTTTTTAAAAATTATATAGGCCAAAGATTTCATAAAATTCATTGAGAAATGACATCATGTCTGATAATTCAATAATTGCAATCTAATTAGAGGTTTACAGTATATGCTGAAACTCTTAAGAAATATTTTTCAAGAAAAATTTACATCATTACCAGCTTTGTCTAATGTTACGATGTGATTCATCACCAGCATTTAAACACAGAATAAATCTAGCTCCCCAAACAAAAATCCTATACAAATCTCATCACCAATAGAAGAAAATAATCACAACCACTCCAGTCCCAAATTACTTCACGCAAGTATTTTGGTGAGTCATATTAATAGCTAGCATCCTATTCAATTTAGTAGATACTGGGAGACAGAGGGAAATAAATGGAGGAAAGGAGAAGATGATTTCTTTTTCCTCCACCTTCTTACAGAATACTTACAGAGCTGCAAAAAATGGGTCCAAATATGGAGACTTTGATGAAACATTGGCACAGACTGCACAACACAACTAATGATGATAATACATGTTTACAATCTTTATAGTCAGCAAAAGTAATTTCATAATTAAAGGAAGTGGGCATTTCTGGCTTCTCATATTCAAGTGTTATTTTTTATTCACTTCTAACTTCCTTATTTAAACATTCTTTTCTCCCAAATCAGCCAAGAGATTCTTTCTCAGTGAGCACAAACCACATGGAAAGTTACAGTTTTTAAGATGCTTCCATTTCTTATTTCTCTTTGAGCCAAACAGATTACAGTGCTTCAGATCCAGAAATATAACTTTTAAAAATTCATGTTTAGTTAAGAAAAAAACATGAAAAAAATCGGCTTTCTCTTCAAGCTAATTTTAGGAGATCCATACAAATTCATAAATGCCTATAGCATGTTCTTAAACACAGTTCAAATTATCCAAAACACTAGATACAGTCTACATATAGGCTTTTTGTCACTAATAATTATATTAAGTGAAAGGTAATCTTATTAGTGAAATATGATATATGAAAATAGATATATATAATAAGACAGAAGTGGAGACAAAAATTGCTCTGAAAACAATGGAATTCTCTGTTCTGACAGATAAATCAATACCACTTAATCTCCCAGAGGTGAGTAGGAAAAGATGTGACTGATTCTGCTAAGGAAAAAATCTATAAGGGAAGAAAGAGCTTGTTCCAAGTCAACATTCCAGACCAATGTGTCTATATGTTAAAAACTAAGTTCCAAATAATAGACACTGTTGACTACTTTCCATACTACTGGTAACAAAAAGCTTAGCCTCAGCATCTGCTGAAGATTATTTGGCTAACCCCTTGATTCATACATGTCTTCAGTCCAAATTCATGTTTTGGTTTTCCTATCACTACTGATTGTGGAACAATTTTTGTCATTGTGGAAGTTTGATTTCTCAGATTTTTCATGATTCCTGTTTCCTCATCCATCTATTCAATTAAACACCAAATCCCTGATAATTTCATTTCTTTTCCAGGACCACTGTCTCCACAGTCAGTTTAGGACCTTATCATCGGATCGTTAAATTTTACAGCTGTCTCTCAATGACTCACCTTACCTGATTTTCCACATCATGTACTGTCTTCCATACAGTGCTAGTGAGAAAGGTCACTTCCTGACTTAGAATAGGCAGTAAGAGCTCCCTTTGGCCTGTTAAAAGGGCACAGGCTTCTGGTCTTGGCTTCAGTGTCCTCTAATTTCCCTAAGCCTACCCAAATTTGAGAAGTTGATTCCCCAAGCGGAACTTTATCTTTACTCCATTTTCATTTCTGTTGTTCTTTTCCTGTGAGGCCCCAACTCTATATCCCTCAGCATAATAATATGTTTTCCATTAAAGCTTCTATGGACACCCCATCTTCCTTTTCTGAATGCAAATGGCATTCTCCATCAAGCTCAAAATTTTTACCAAACAATGATTAGTACTTTAATTACCCTTAAGCAAATCTTACCTCTCAGGCTATAGTACAAACATATGTGGCTTATGTTTTATTTCCAAGTATATATTGAACAAGTTAAATTCTTAACTCTTTCACAATTGATCGTAATGATAGGACTAAGAACCAAAGGGATCACATAAACAAGAATAGTGTCTGCAAATACTAGCTGATAGAATCAAAAAGGGAGAGAACGATCCAACATGGGAAGTGAGATACACAGCAGACCCATAGAATGGCAAATGTCCTAACAGCACTCTGGCCTCAGAATCAGCCCTTAAGGCATGCGGATCCAGCTGAAAAGCCCATGAGAGTATTTCAGGCATGGAAAGCCAAGACACTCTGGGGGAAAAAAAAAATAAATGAAACGAGTGAGATCCCAGTGGAAAGAATGGGCCATCAAAGAAGGAGGTACCTTTCTCTGAAGGGAGGAGAGAACTTCCACTTTGACCATGGCCTTGTCTAAATATGATCAGAGTCGGTGAACTCAGGGGGCTTCCATAGCCTTGGCAGCTCATGACAAGAGCCTAGGGTGATTACTGATGCCATAAACAAGAGTGTCAATTTGTTAAGTCAACAACAGGAGTCACTGTGCACTTACTCCTCATGTAGGATCTTTGTCCTTAGTGTGCTGTACATTGAGATTTAATGCTATAACTAGTACTCAAACAGTATTTTTCACTTTATGTTTCTGTGTGGGTAAAAACTGTTGAAATCTTTACTTAATGTATGCTAAACTGATCTTCTGTATATAAAGAGAATCGAAAATGAATCTTGATGTGAATGGAAGGGGAGAGGGAGTGGATAAGGGGAGGGTTGTGGGTTGGAGGGACGTTATGGGGGGGAGAAGCCATTGTAATCAATATTCTGTACTTTGGAAATTTATATTCATTAAATAAAAGTTAAAAAATATAATAGGAGAAAAAATAAAAAAAATTCTTAACTCTTGTTAAATCAATGTAATCAAAATCCTAACCCTATGCAGTCACTAAACTGTTAAGCGTCACTTAACAACAGGGATATATTCTGAGAAATGGGTCATTAGGTGATTTCATTATTGTACAAATACCATAGAATGCATTTAACATGTTCTGAAATGACAACAATATCACTTGGCAATATAATTTTATGAACCACTGTCCTATACATGGTATAGTGACATTCACTGAAAATGAAAGCGAATTAGTTGTGTATATGTAAAGACATTTTATAAGTACTGCTATTTATATCAATATAGAAGGACAAAGGACAACAGATGATGATAGATGATAGATAAATAATGCTAATCAGACTAGTTCAGCAAACCAAACACCTTTCCAGTAGTAAATATTTAGAAATAAATTTTCAATTTTAATAAATACATTAATGATATATGTATATAAGGATTAAATAAAAACTATGACTAAAATAACACTATAATATAAAACAGGGTTTTTTTAAAAATCATCTCAAGATAACCTAGAATTTAAATGAAAACCGAGGGTCAACACTATGGCGTGGGGGCTAAGCTTCTGCCTGTGGCACTGGAATCCCATAGGGACACAGGTTCAAGTCCCAGCTGCTCTACTTCCAATCCAGCTCTCTGCTATGGGCCAAGTCCTTGGGCCCCTGCACTTGAACGGGAGACCCAGAAGAAGCTCCTAGCTTTTGGCTTCGGATCAGTGAAGCTCTGGCCATTAAGGCCAATTGGTGAGTGAACTAGCGAATGGAAGACCTCTCTCTCTCTCTCTTTCTCTCTCTGCCTCTACTTCTCTCTTTGTGTAACTCTGACTTTCAAATAAATAAATCTTTAAAAAACAAATAAGTAAATAATAAAAGAATAAAGTAAAACCCAACTTCCTAAGTGCTTTATTGCTCTGTATACAGTGGATAAGGTACATGGAATTGTAATTTTCTTTGGTTGTCTTTTTTGGTAGAAAAAATATTTTACCTGCTTGCTATATTCTAAGGAGACATCTACTTATTCAATCATTCATCAGTTACTTAAAAAGGACTACTGAGCACCAACCACATGTCAACCATTCTTCAAGACACTAGATAGAACTGTGAACAGAACAAATCATATTCCTGCTCCCCAAGGAGGAGACAGTCAATAAGCAAGTGCACAAGTCAGTAAGTTCATTTTAGTGTCAAGTACTACAGGGCAGTAAAACAGACTAACTTGAGAAAAAGCACCTCAAGGGAAAATTACTTCGCGATGATGGCCTCTGAAAGTTTAATGAAACTAAGAGGGGAAAGCCCAGGAAGGCGTGGGAAGAGGATTTGAGGTATAGGGAGAGGAGCACAAAAAAGTTCCAAGATGAGAAAGAGCTTAACCAAACCAAGGGAAAAGGAAGAAGGCGGTGTGACTAGAGTGTTACAAGGAGAGGGATACCAGGGAGGGAATAGAACTGGAGAGATAAGGATGAAGTAACTCTGCGATTTAATGACTACATAAAGACCTTTGGACTTTTAAGGGGATTGTTATAGGCAGCAAGGATATAAGCAGATGGAAGTCATAACTTGATTTATACAACATAGGAAATTAGGCCAAATACTAGTGAAACAATTGAATGGTTTATTCTTGAGTACAAAATAGGATGACAGTAAATGCAATCCCTGGCTTGGATTTAGGGAGTGGCTTTCTCTCATAGATTTCCTTTAGAAATCACCATCTATTTTATGCTCCCAACACAGATGTCATTATTCATTTTGCAGCGAAGGACTGAGACATAGTAAGATTACTTCATTTTCCATTCCTTGCACACAGTAACGACCATCATCATGGAAAATGTATCCCAGTAGCAACTTTATGGCTGTTGTCTAATTAGGACAAATATCTTGCCTTGCTGATTTCATTGGACACATTTCTTCATCCTTCATTTCTGACGGAAGAATTCCTCTGAGTGCTTCTGGACGACAAAATGCTTGCCAAATTACAAGTAGACAGGCAGTCCTGCCTTAATTGATAAATGGGATGAGTGTGATGAGTCACTAAACTCTAAACCAACTTGCTTTATCCATTTGAAGTATGCAGTCATAACCTAACAACATACTGTAGGGAATGAGTGTCATTGCTTTTAGGAAACAGGATTCATAAATAAAAATAAGATGGTATTTGGGATGCTTTACTAACCTCATAATACAGACAAGTCAAATAAACACTATTTTCCAGTTTTCAGTCCAGAGATCAGAAGCGTAAAACAAGTCAATCTTGAAAGTCTACCCATTAACCTTTGCCTCTCCATTATCTTGTGTTAGACTTTTAGAGAAACTTCTGTATAGCTACAACTCCTTAAATCTTGTAATCTCAAGAAGAGCTCAGAGGACTTGACTTGTCTTAGGAGAAGTTAAAGTGGGGTTAGTAGACTTCATGCAAACTTTAAAATAATAGATGCCTTTTTTCAGGTCAATGAAAGGTTTTTTTCTTAATCTTTCAGCAGGATTTTATACATATATAGATTTTAATATTTCTGCAAAAATTACCCCAATTATCACTCAAAAGGATGTGCTGGCATACAAAAGCACCAAAATATTATTGGAAGGATGGATTTCTTTGAATATTTTCCTTGAACATATTAAAGGCAAAAAGGTGTTGATAGGAAAGACTTTATGATGATAAAAAAATCACTTCATGGCAAAGGATTATTCTGGCAAGTCCAATTAATCCATTTTGACTATGTCTTCTATTATGTTCTGGAATCCTAACTGATGTTATACCTGATTTCTGATCAGAGACAAACCAGAATACTATTGAAAGGACAATCTCTTATGTTCTTTCTGAACAATCAAGGATATCTTATCCTTTGTTTCTTACCGCCTTTTAGGTTGTTATGTTGTCACATAAATTCCGAGGTCTCATAACTATTAAATAAGCACAGATCATATCAACAGTATTTCCTCAGCATCTACTACTTGTCAGGAACTGTGCTATAAACTTGAAAGCCAGAGATGTAGAAGACATTGCCCCTGCCCACAGAGATACCACCTTCTATGTGGTAAAATGTGTCTCAAAGCTAAAAGTCACCATGAATATTTCTCATACATGTTTCTTCTACATAAAATCAACTGATGGATGGATAAGGGAAATAGAGAAGGCTGAATCTCCAATAATTACAATCCAAAGACTGCAAATGGTGGAATTGGGAGAGCTTCACAGGAATTCAGGCACATGAGGAACGACCATGGAAAGACAGGGCTGGAAATTCAGTTGCAGCCTGATAAAGATCATTGAATGCTATACCGATGAATTAATTTTGGTATAATTTGCTAGGAATAGTGTAGTATTAAAGATATTTAAACAAGACAATGAAATGTCTGGTCAAATTTTTGAAGTATACCTCTACAGCAATAAACCAATGAATTGAAGAATATTGGAAGAAGAAAATAGCCCAGCAAAAGGCTAAAAGAGAGGTCAAGAAGAAAGAACACAGAAAACTACAGAATCTAGAAAACAAGTGGAGACAGTTTGTTAAATATAACAGTAATGCTGAAGAACAAAAAATTTTGGTAGATTGTTGTGGGTTACATAATTGTTCACCCAAATATCTCTGGTCTCAGCTCAAGATTTACTGATTGAATCCTAAACCATACTACTGTGTAAATTACTGGCATATTTCCTCCTTATAAATAACTAACCAAAGTTTCTATTTGCCCCACTATTGCTCCATTTTAGAAAAGTTTCTGAAGTGTATCTGTTTCAATAAAATAGCATGGTGGGCATCATTCTGTTAGAAAGAATGTGATGTGGTTTTTCTGTCTTACATCAGACAACAAGGAAAACATTGGAAGCTTTGTAATGAAAAGCCGAAGCCTAATCATAATTACCTCACATTTCACTTTCTAAACAAACTTTTTGAAAATGAGTAAAAAAAAGTATGAACTGTTCCTTCTGCTTTTAAAACAAGGTAATAGAATATGATAATTATAATAATATGAGGTGAATTGATAACATATGGGAGATGTCATTATGATGGTATAAATCATTGATAAAGAAAAAATAGTAAAGAGTGAATTGCAAACATATTTCTATTCGTCAGTTTGCCTAGATGCAATAAAGCCATTGATAACATCCATCCTCTCCCATTTACTTCTCCGTATTGAATGCTTCAGAGAAATATTCTAAGACAAAAATCAATGCTATTATATATTGGGCATCTCTCGCAGCTTAGTTTTTAGTCCTTAACTCTTCCCTATTCATATTTGCTCCATCTAAGAGCACATTCATTCCCACTGTTTCCATTACCATCTTAATATTCTGCAGCTTCAGGCCTGCCATTTCTCATTAGCTGAAGCTACTTTTCTCTTTATCTCTACCGGACATTTCCATGTGGATGCCTTACAGTTGCCTCGAAGTCAATATATCTGAAGCCGAATCCATCATCTTCTCTCCTCTACCTCTGAATCAGTGTACCCTCTCATTACCACTACATTCAAAACCCTACATTTTTTCATCAGTCATCCAATCTGGAAATGTTAACATCATCTTTTCTACTTGATTTCACTCAGCCCTAGAAATACTTCCCTCCAAAAATACATTTTTTTTTTCATTTCTAGAGTCTTAACAACTGAGCTAATACCTGTGACACTTCAATTTATTTTTAGTTGGCCTTCCTGTTTGTGAGTTTAATCTGAGGATTAAATGAATTTCTGATCAAAAACACGTGGAAACATATTGTGTGTGTACTGAATATGTAGGATATTTTTCCTGTCCTTCAATAAATGATACATGTAACAATTATTTACATAGCATTTACTTTCTATTAGGTAATGTAAGTAGTGGAAACATGATTTATGCAAGGGGATTGTGCAAATTATATGCAAAGTATACACCCATTTTACATAAGGGACTCAAGCAATCATGATTTTGGTGTACATTGAGGTTGCTGAGCCAAATCCTACATGGATACCAAATGATGACTGTATTACACTATTCTGCATAGCAAAATGTTGAAAAAACATTGCCTTGCATTCGAGGGCCAGCTCTCACCACACTGTGTGGCATTAGCAAACTTTTTAAATCCCAGTCTGGCCGGCGCCGCAGCTCACTAGGCTAATCCTCCGCCTTGAGGCGCCGGCACACCACGTTCTAGTCCCGGTCGGGGCGCCGGATTCTGTCCCGGTTGCCCCTCTTCCAGGCCAGCTCTCTGCTGTGGCCAGGGAGTGCAGTGGAGGATGGCCCAAGTGCTTGGGCCCTGCACCCTATGGGAGACCAGGATAAGTACCTGGCTCCTGCCATCGGATCAGCGCCGTGCACCGGCCGCAGTGCACCAGCCGCGGAAGCCATTGGAGGGTGAACCAACAGCAAAAGGAAGACCTTTCTCTCTGTCTCTCTCTCTCACTCTCCGCTCTGCCTGTCAAAAAAAAAAAAAAAAAAAATCCCAGTCTGTTCATCTGTTTAATGAGGTTAATAGTATAATGACTTCATAGGGTAGTCAAGGGGGTGAAATGACATAATACATGTAAAAGGCATAGCACCATACTCTAACTAAAAAGAATTCAGTAAAATCTTTTAGCCTCATTACTACCCAGATCTAATGCATCATCTATTACAAACTATCCTTAAACCTAGATCATGACAATGTCTTGTCCAGATTCCATTTTTCAACCACCTAAGTCATCAGCATTTACTTTTCTGAGTGTTTCTCTCCAAGAACTCACTATTTGCACATGAAACATTTCTTACTCATGATGGCACTGAAAATACCATACAAGATGCCTCCCTACTTTGTCATTAATTCCAAGTATGCAGGACTTTGGAAATTATCCTTTTTTGGTCCTTTGTCCAACTCAAAACCAAAATAGAAAACATCAATTTTTAACACATTTTGTTCTTAAACTAAAGTCTTTTTTTGTTTTTTTTTTTTCCAATCAATTTTTTTATTTGACAGGTAGAGTTATAGACTATGAGAGAGAGAGAGAGAGAAAGGTCTACCTTCCATTGGCACACTCCTCAAATGGCCACCATGGCCGGCGTTGCGCCAATCTGAAGCCAGGAGCCAGGTGCTTGTCTCCCATGTGGGTGCAGGGACCCAAGCACTTGGGTCATCCTCCACTGCCCTCCCGGACCACAGCAGAGAGCTGAACTGGAAGAGGAGCAACCAGGACTAGAACCCGGAGCTCATATGGGATGCCGGCAGAGGATTAACCAAGTGAGCCATGGCACTGGCCCCAAACTAAAGTCTTAAAATCCTGATAACAAAATAAACAAAAAGGAAATAAATAAATCTTCAGAAATCCTACTACTATCATTTATTTTTGACTTGGAAAAAACTAGAGTTCAGTATCAAGTGCCAGTATAATGTCTTTTAGAATGTAATATCTATTACCTGCTCAGGCACTAAATATCAGATCAGGAAATCAAAATAACTGATTGAATTATGATCTTTTAAGGGACAGGTGGGGTTCTGTATGATCCTCTGTGGTGGATGGGTTCAACAGCCATCTGAGTCTGGAAAATGTTTCAAGCCCTTTTTCAAACACTGGGTATTTCACATTTTTTTTCCCCCATCATTTTTAAACTCTATTGTGTTTCAAGGGAAATTCAATCCATCTGTTTCTGATTCTTCAAAACACTGTTGTTTTGTAAGAATTATTTGATGTCATAAAGCCTGATGAATCTCAACAAAGCCATTTGCTTCCCAATATAAGGATGAAGATCTCTCCAAGGAATTAATGAAACAGGAACCTCAGGCATCTTTGACCTCATGGATTTTGCCATGGAGAAATGAAATGAGAACCTCAGGCATCTTGAATCTCACAAATTTCTCCCAATTTGAATCTCCTTTTATGAAGAGCATCTCAATGGGAAGTTGTTCCCTATAGTTTCAATAGCTGAACATTTCAAAATGTGATATCCACTTCATATTTATCTTGTCAGTATATTTTAATTCTGACTCTGCTTCAAATAGATGACATACTATCTGAGAAAATAAAATCCTTGCAATAAATATTTACATTTTTAACTTTAATTCTATATATATGACATTTTTCAAAGGCAAATATAGCAACCTCATATGACAGATCTGTGGGCTTTAGAGAAAAATATATCACATAGGAAAAAAAAGATAACAATAATGAAAGGTCTTCTTTGCCTAAATAACTATTTTAGAAATTTCAAAGAAATAACCTACTAGATGCAGAAATCATTTCATAAAAATAAGATGGAGTATATCTTTCTTCTTCTTGGAGTAAGCAACAGTTGTAAATAGGGCCTGGAGCTCTGAACTGAAGCAACGGGGGAAATTAAATTGCAAGGTAATTAAGAAAGAGGCAATTCAACCAAAATATAATTTTGCTTTCCTGATGTAACCCAGGCTTTTGTTACTGTTTTCTCAAATAAGTCAGTGAATTAAGAAAAAGGAAATAACTCAAATTAATGTGTGTTTTGAACTCCATTAATATGGTAATAGTAAGCTTGTCTATGGAAGCTGAGTTTAATCAAAACAGAAAAGAGAATCGTTCATACTAATTTATTAATGTGTTAGAGTCTGAAAAGACCAAGATTCCAAAATATCTCCATAATTAAGTGATATGTGAAATGCCATTGCATTTCTTTTATGTTCCCCGTAAATATATTTGCAGTGATGACCACTGTCATAAATATGGATCCAGGACTGACACAAAGGGCTCAGTTAAAGATCAAAATGTCCATCGTCTGATCACTTGGACAGGAAAAGAAAGAAAATCTAATAGTTTTTGAGAAATATATCAATATATATACAAGGCTTACACCTTTTGATAATCCTTGCCATTTTGCCTAGTAAATTTTTAATGTTGGGCATGGGATTTTCCAAAAGATAAAATTCTCTACATTATCATTCTTTTATGCAAATAATGTTAAAAGCAAACACAATGTGGACATGTAGATTATTTAAGGAACAACAAGAGAGTGGTCTCAGGTGAGTTTGCTAACAGGCAGAACAGATTTTGCTTTTATTCAAGTCACACAATGTCATGATACCTCAGGATGGCTGGGTGCGTGCCTCCAGAACACTGACATCTTGCACACATTCCTTTTCCTTTGATACAGGCATAATCTAGTTAAAATGGAAATATATTAGGAAAGTCAAACAATTAATTGATGCAAGAAAGGTTGCTTCATGTTTTGTGTAAATCAAAGCTAAAAATTAATTTGAAGAACAGTGCTGCATTGTAGACTAAACACAATTTGGCTTGAGTATAGGGTTTGGTGTGGGTGTCAAAGTTGTTCTGGGCTACACATGGTCGGTAATCCTTAGCAGAAATGTTAACTCAATTTGTCAGTATTATCTTTATGTCAACAGTAATGCTTAAATATTTACAATAGGCATAGTACGCTGAGAGTTAGTAACGCAAGATAAATTGGAAAAATGCTAACAAAATGGATGGTACTAATAGAAAGCTCTGGCACTACGGACTCTGATTTTATATACAAGAGGCTTGCCCGAAGGTAAGATTTTATTAGGTTTTATCTTTGATACACTGCTCCAAAAGCTTCCTTAAAAAAAAAAAAAAAAAAAGATTAAAAGCTTTTTAAAATGAAGCAAAGTGATGAGTTTACTAAATTTATTTCACATAATGCTGTCAACATTTTGAATCCAAAGTACCAGCTAGCTACTATTCTTTTAAATAGACATAAATAATATTGCACAACTTGAACTGCTATGCAGTACCCAGATATACTGCATTTTTAAACTTTCCCAAGAATTAAACAGCTACCATGTTTAAGTATAACAAAGATCTATGAAGAAGGAGAAAATGCCCTTTCTCTTCTTTCATTTCTCCAGTCCTGCTTCCGTTGCTACTGTTTGTTGCTGTAAAGGAGTGCTATGTGTTTAAATTCTTTGTATCTTGAGTTCAATGAAAAAACAAAGACAGATAAACTAATAAACTTATCTAGTGTGCTAAAATACTGTCCCCACATCAAGCCACTTAACAAAAATTAATCTATACAAACATGAATCTCAGGATGCTAAGAAAAAATACACAAAAATTCTTATACTAAAGTGACCAATCTTAAGAAGAAAAAATAGGAAAGCTAAAGAAATTAATAAAAAATATACACAGAAGAGGGAAGATTATGAGTTTGATAATATTACGAATTTTGTAAAGTTTTTTTATTAAGGAACAAAACTTGAGGAAAATTCTAAACTTAACTACTGACTATAAAATTGTAGTATATGTAATCCACATGGAAGGGGATGCAAAATAAGTAGACAAAAGATATGTTTACTTAAAGCCACTTTTTCTGTTTTCCACTCTCATTTTAGAATTAGTTCATTTCATTAGATTTGTGTTTGAAGACCAAAACAATGCCATTTATTTGAAATATGAGTAGCCTGCATCCTTACATTCCATTCTTTACCTCCATTGAAACTGTCCTGTATAGTTTGTTATGACTTTCCAGGGAAAACTGATGGGAGACGTCCTACTGTTGAGAATTATGCAAAAAATTGTTTCTCTGACACCTGCTACAGAACATAATATTTCCTGAAGAACTTTATTATGTTTTATTGCAGAATAACACTGTAGCACTCTATCCAGCAGAATCTTCCCTTTCATTTTCTCCTTTTCAATCAAAACTGATAAAGAACTCTAACAGAAGTTGTTTACCTCTCTGCAAAAGCAGCAATGATGGTCACTGCTCTGTAACCCCTGATTTTCACTTATTTCTTCCTCTTATATCACATCTACTTTCATGAATACTAAGCTATTAAGCTTCATGAAACTTTCAAGAGAAGCACTGAGCAACCATAGAGATGGATGATTTAACTGATAACTTACAAGACAAGAAGAAATCTTTAAAAAATCCACATTCTCATGAGGCTATTACCATTTACTACCATTTTTAAAACATATTAGTTAATAATCATCTTAATTCTTTCATAAGGAATAATTTTTTAACTTTTATTTAGTAAATATAAATTTCCAAAGTACAATTTATGGATTACAATGGCTTCCCCCCCAATAATTCCCTCCCACTCACACCCCTCCCATCTCCTGCTCCCTCTCCCATTTTTTAAAAAAAAAACCCAAAAGGCAAGTATGTATTTCTCCAGCTAGCCATCACTAGTTAATAACTTCCATCTTGTGGTTAAAATTATATTGAGTAATTAAAAAACACATCTAGAATATTAAAAGTTGTTGAACAAGAATAAGAAAAAATAATGAACATGTAATGAGAATTCTGCAGTTAGTTGGAAAATATAGACACTTGGGAATTATGTTTTTTTTTTATTTAGTAAATATAAATTCTCAAAGTACAGTTAAAGGATTACAATGGCTTCCCCCCACCCCATAATTTCCCTCCCACTCACACCCCTCCCATCTCCTGCTCCCTCTCCCATTCCATTCACATCAGGTTTCATTTTCAATTCTCTTTATATACAGAAGATCAATTCAGTATATATTAAGTAAAGATTTCATCAGTTTGCACCCACACAGAAACACAAAGTGTAAAATACTGTTTCAGTACTAGTTATAGCATTACTTCACATTGGACAACACACTAAGGACAGATCCCACATGAGAAGTAAGTACACAGTGACTCCTCTTGTTGACTTAACAATTTGACACTCTTGTTTACGGCGTCAGTAATCACCCTAGGCTCTAGTCATGAGTTGCCAAGGCTATGGAAGCCTTTTGAGTTCGCCAACTTCGATCTTATTCCGACAGGGTCATAGTCAAAGTGGAAGTTCTCTCCTCCCTTCAGAGAAAGGTACCTCCTTCTTTGATAACCTGTTCTTTCCACTGGGATCTCACTCGCAGATCTTTCATTTAGGTCTTCTTTTTTTTTTTTTTTTTTTTCCAGAGTGTCTTGGCTTTCCATGCCTCAAATACTCTCATGAGCTTTTCAGCCAGATCTGAATGCCTTAAGGGCTATTTAGAACATATGCCATTCTATGAGTCTGCTGTGTTTCACGCTTCCCATGTTGGATCATTCTCTCCCTTTTTGAGTCTATCAGTTAGTATTAGCAGACACTAGTCTTGTTTGTGTGATTCCTTTGACTCTTAGACCTATCAGTGTCATCAATTGTGACCTGAAATTGATCACTTCGACTAGTGAGATGGCATTGGTACATGCCACCTTGATGGGATTATATTGGAATACATGAAGATGATTGACAAAGATTGACATCTGCTATGGCTTTAGTGCATCCAGAATTAATGTGTTGTTAGCTCAATCCCCAAAGTGATGTGTTAATGGTATTTGGAAGTGGAGCTGTCGGGAGGTGATTACGATCAAATGAAAGAGGAGGTCCCCATGATTGCCATAGTGGATTTATAAAAAGGAAGAGGAAGGGAGACCTAAGCCAGTAGACTTGTGCTGTCTCACCATAAAATGTCCTCTGTCTTGTTTTGATGCACCAATTTCATCAAATGCCAGCACCTTAATATTGCATGTTGCAGTCCCAGAACCATAAGCTAAATAAACCTTTACTCTTTTTTTTTAAGTTTCCCAGACTGAGATATTCAGTTATAGAATGGACGATGAACTAAGATGTAGATGTTAGAAAGAGAAAAACCAATAGAAGATGCTCCTCCAAAAAAGCAGAGTGATGTCTTATGAAAAACAGTGGTTAGTAAAGATTTTAGAGATACTTAAAAAAAAATCACTGTTCTTCACAGAAGCAATGAAATGGGGGGTGGATTTTTTTTCCTGAGTAATCAATGTGTATACTGCCTAATCATGGAGGAAGGAATATCTCTTCTTTCTTTCAAATATAAATTTGGACCCCTAATTCTGTTGATTTTAGTTATAAGTGAAAATATAAATAAAAATGTTAATATACTACTACCAGTATTGATGACTTTGTAGAAGGAAAAATTGACCATAGTTACTCAAGGACATACAGAGTGAATTTACCATGAACAAATACAAATATTTGTCTTAAGTAGCCTAAAAATAAGTTGAATATCAAATATCAGATGTAACCAAGATCTTTGGCCCTACTCCTACGTTTCTTCTTAATTTTTCCTTTGGTACACTTAGCTTTCTTTGAACACATTTTTCTCCTCTATGTCAAATGTTTTCTTTGCTCCATAATGGGACTCTTCCCCATTCTTTAAAGTGTCACCTCCTCTTCTCTTTTCATCTAGCTACTCTCATGTAGCCATGTACCCTTCTCTTGGCATTATCATCATTACTATCATTACTGCAGTGCTCCCAGTATTGATGATCCCTTCATCAGAAAATGATCACTGAGAACAGACTATTCATTACTTATCTTTACATTCCCAGAACATATCACTGAATCTGGTGTGTAGCAGATTACCAATTCTACAAAAATGCTGTGTTAAAAAATCACTCCAAAATTCATTGACTTAAACAACAGCATTTATTATTACTCTGAAGAGTATAGATCAATTGGTTAATAGTGACAAATGAGTTAGGTAGGCTCTTCCACTCTCAATTGTTCTGTTGCATCTTCAGGATCAGTTGGTCTTAGCTCTTCTCCATGTGCATCTCATACCCCTTCCCCAAGCTAGCTCAGGCACTTACTCATGACCAAGCTGAGATGCAGGAACAAGCAAACTCGACATTGCAAATGAACAAGTGAAAATGCATTAAGTGCTTCTTAAGCTTCTGTTTATGTCACACGTGCTATTGTCTGTTGGCCAAAAGCAAGGCTCATGACCAAATCCTCAGTGTCAATTTGAAATGGAACCAAAAAGGGAATGTATACAAGGAGGCAAGAAAAATAAGGTCATTAGTGAAAATGATGTACTGCCAGAAGTGATCAATAAGTTCTTGTTAAATGAATAAAGAGCTAAAAAGGACAGATTTATTCATGGAAATAATGGGTATAATTGTAAATTAGACAGAATTACTTATTCTCCACCACTACTTTGATGATTTCACGCTCTAACAAACAAAGACATTTCCAGCACAGGAGGTGATGGAAATAAACTGTAAACATCAGTTCCCTTCCTCTTCTCCCTTTTCTACTTTGTTTTTCTTTCCTTTTTGTTTAGGCTTCTATTTCAGCACTGTCTACCTCAGTCCTCCACTTGTCTTATACAAAGATTGAAGGAAACTTCTTTCAGACAATTTCTTTACTTCAAATTTCAACTTTCCTCTATCACATTTCATCAAGAAGTTATTAATTTCGAAGTGCAAATGACTGCAATAATATTTGCATTTTCAATGCCTTGCTTAAACTAATGAACAGTCTCAGAAGCCATAAAAAGAAGCAGACTTTGAACACTCCTGAAATCACATCAATTCACTGGGATCCTATTTCAATTGTACATTAGATGTGCCCTGAATTTTGTTATAGAAAAGCCAAGAAACAGAATACATTTCATCAAAACTCATAGCTTTCATTCCTAAAAGTGTATAAGTAAGTTAGACACTACTTTTTTTACTTAATGAATCATGAAAATTAAAAATATAGTAATTTTTCAAAGCCATGCAAGTTTAATTGAGAATCATATATAGTTATAAACTATCAATACATTACCTTCTCACAAGTTCCCTTCTAAGAGACAAACTTCTGAATCACTATTAAAACATATTGCTCGAGTTAGAAAGCAGCAGTGGACCAAGAAAGAAAAAAAGACAAAAATTTATATGATAACCTGTATGGCCATTTGTCGTCATGACCAGGAAGGTGACCTCAAAATATTGAGCTACCAGTGGGCATATGGACACTTTTATGAAATTCCTTGTCCTTGGTATAAATAATATAGGAAAAAAGCACTGAGTGAATTGAGGGCTAGCACATGCAACTGGGAACTAGGGTTTAAAGAATGCATAAAGGATGCATTTTGTCAATAATTAAATATACAGATTTTCAAGCTAACCATGGCATAATCTATCATCTGTGTTTCCCCAAAGCTGGCTTGTTTGTTTTCACTAGACAATGTGGGTAATCAAGGATAGAGTGAAATTTCTCAGCTGAAAAACAAAGTCTTAATAATAAATATTTCCCAGAACCCTTAAAATATTGTTTTGTCAGTGATGACCAGAGAGCATTTAAGGCTAAGTGAATGGCATCCATCAATGGTAGTAAGAAAAACCTCCTAGAGTTCACTGATGAGCAGTAAGAAAGGTGGCAAGGTGTGCATGTGCAAGGTTGCCTCAGAGGAAATGTGTCTGGAATGGTAGCTAGGAATCAGACTGAATGAGTTTAAAATGCCACGCTAAATAATTAACCTGGAAGTCATTCACCATTTCTCCTTCTCTGCATCTATCCATTCTATTTGTATGATAGTTGATACAATAGTGCTATGGCTTAAGTGTCCTTCAAAGCTCCATGTGTTGGAATTTAATTTCTATTTTGAGGTATTAAGGGGGTGGAAACTTACTCTATTACATATAGAGCTGGAGCCTTTGGGAAGTGACTAGAATCAGGTCATTAGAGCTTAAGTAGCTGGGTTCCTGCTATCCATGTAGGAAACCTGAATTGAGCTCCCAGCTCAAAGCTTTAGCCTAACTCCAGCTATCATGTATATTTTGTATTACAGAGAGAGTGAGAAACAGAGAGAGAGAGAGACAGAGCACTTCCATTACTCGTTCACTCCCCCAAATGGCTGCATGAAGCCAGGAGCTTCCTCTGGGTCTCCCACATGGTGCAGGGGCCCAAGCACCCAGGCAATCTGCTGCTGCTTTCCCAGGCACATCAATAGGGAGCTGGATTGGAAGTGGAGCACCAGAGACTTGAACTGATGCCAGCTTCAGGTGGCAGCTTCAGCTGCTATGCCACAGCACTGGCCTTGCACTTTGTGATTTTCAAAAGATAATAACAGGCTTATTTATTTTGTCTGAGGATGTAACCATCTCTCTCATTGCCTAAAGCATTATTCTATCTGGAGAGAGATTCAGTTTATTATGGAAGGGATGTAGAGAGAAAATTTGTGTGATAGTCACCTTCTGACATTCTCAAATAGCATATTTTTTATGAGATAAGAATTTGACAAGCTAGTTTTTATATTAATAAAGCATCTCTTTAGTTCTCTTTGCTCCCACTTGCCCCATGTTGAGACCAGACTACATTCTGTGGTCCTACACACAATGCAGAGTAGCTAGATCATGAGACATGCTGCTTTGTGGTAGAGAACAAAAGCATACAATGCTGATGAGATGAAAGCTGGTCTCTTTGGGCACAAATACACGATCTTAAAGAAAGCTCAAACAAGGCATTGCAGTAAACAAAGCAAGATCCCAAATTTGTCCTGGAAAAAGAAGACAGATTAAACAAGTGAAATATTTAATGATATGATTGGACCAGAGTTTAAACACAAGAAAACTAGGGTTTACTTTGGAGGGAAAGAGACTCAGGCACAGAAGTTGCTGGTACCTAGAAGGTGGACCTCAGTCAGGAGACAAAATTAATTATAGGCAAAATTTAAAAATTATGCTTCTCTCTACATGCACGTTAAAGTGTGGGTTAAACTTTTAAAGGCCTTGCTATGGTAAATTACAATAGTAGCAGTGATATTGTTAGTAACTTGGCCCAGATAGGTTTCTCAGTTATCCACTTCAGTAGGTAACATTCTTCTCTCAGGACATTCACAAACTCAGGCACTATTTGAGCTAATAAAAGAGACAGAAAACATCCTTTATTGAATGGACAGTGAGAAGTAATACCACCAGCACTGAAGTAGAGAGGTTACTGAGATGAGTGGCTAAAAACAACACTGAAGGCCGACGCTGCAGCTCACTCGGCTAATCCTCCGCCTAGCGGCGCCGGCACCCCAGGTTCTAGTCCCAGTTGGGGCACTGGATTTTGTCCTGCTTGCTCCTCTTCCAGTCCAGCTCTCTGCTGTGGCCCTGGAAGGCAGTGGAGGATGGCCCAAGTGCTTGGGCCCTACACCCGCATGGGAGACCAGGAGGAAGCACCTGGCTCCTGGCTTCAGATCAGCGCAGTGCACCAGCTGTAGCGACCATTTGGGGAGTGAACCAACGGAAGGAAGACCTTTCTCTCCGTCTCTGTCTCTCACACTGTCTAACTCTGCCTGTCAATAAATATATAAATAAATAAAATGACACTGCAAACTTAAGAGCAATATCATGGAAAATCTTACATATCCATCTAAAGAAGAGAGTAAATTAAAGGATAAGCATGATCTGTGCTACAAGGAAGACTAACCCAACAGTTGTGTTGGGGATGGCTTACAAATGGAGTTCCAGCAACATGGGTATCACAGATGGGGCAAACTTGGAAGATACAGGTCCTAGGACATATTTATCTGTGATCATTCTGTCACATCCCTTTTCCCCTCAAAAAAGAAAATATGGAACATTTTGTCAGATGAAATGAAGTTCAAATGAACAGTAAGGGAAATCTTAAAATTGAGGGGGTGGGGAGGGAGAAAGAAAGCATTGCAACACAGGTCACAGGAAGGGAAATCCTCTGTCTTGTGGATGAATGGTTGGAGAATGGATGCCAGAAGAGTCATCTATCCTCACCCTACAATCTCACCGCAGTTGCTGAGTTTGCCTCAGCACAAAAGTGCCAAAATTTGAAACAGAAGATGCTTTCCCTTCTTACCACATCGTGAAAAGAGCACTGTGGACAACCACATGAGAAATGGTGAAGGCATGGGCAGGGTGATGACCACATGAAGGTAATGGATGCACATGGATGGTGTTCATATTCTGTAGGAGCCACCACCTCAGGAAGAAGCTTGGCGGCCCAAGTCACAATCCAGCACTCCACTGACTGTCTACATGAACTTACACAAGCTCTTTAATGTATTTGGACCTCACTGCTACCAAAATATGGCATAGTAAACATTTACTAAGGTTATTTCTAACAGCTCATGACTCCAAGATCTCCAAGATTTCTCCTACCTGCTCTAATATTCACCAATACATATCTACCAAGAGTCCTATCATCCCAAATCCAGCATAGTATCCTTTTTTAATAAATCCAGAGATTGAAGATAAACTTCCCTTTGCTATGAATCACTGTGATGATTAAAATGCAGTTTCCACTTTAATTGAATTGAAGAATGTTCAGACTGAAATGAAAATTTATTCAAATACAGCAATAGCTGGGGTTTTTATTTTGTCACAGGAGAATCATTTTATTGTTGCTTTCATTTTAATCTACCTTAAAGGAAACTCAAAAAGGCTCTTTGCATAAATATTTTGAAGATGACAGCCTTGATTGTATTTTCTTTTCAATCTGCTCTACTAAAATTTTTGTGGTAAATTAAATTTAAGCCAATTTTTATTGTATTCTATTTAGTAAAATAACAACACTAGCCAATTGATTATGCCTCTTCAAAATACTTAACTAATCAGAATGCTTCTAGTTTTAATAAGAAACTTAACAGGAAATACACCATAGCATAAATATTCTCTTATTCATAATATATCATAAAATTCTTAACACAAAAATTATCTTTAGCTCCGAAATCCTATCTAAGCTTCTACGCAAAACCCTTGTCATTTCATTTTATTTACCCAGGTGATGATTGGTTGGTTTGCCACTTTCCAAATAAATTAAGATACAATTGCTCCAAATTATGTCCTTAATACATCTTCCCAGGTTCTGTAATCTTTTCTCTATTTTCATTATCTTATTTTATCTTCTGAGTATTTGCTTCCTGATAATGTGATATTTATCTTTTATCCACAAAAACACTGCTCAAGAAAATACATATCTTTGAATTGTCTGGTAATTTTTTCCAGTAGTAATATTGTAAGAATATTCCAGGACTCTAAAAATATCCCAATTAGAATCAATTAAAGTTTATCAATCTATCTATTTATTTCAAATGAGTTTGCTCATAGAGCACCATTGCACCAAAGGAGCACAAAATATTCTTATGAGTTTTCTCAAAACTGAACAACTAGAATTGATTATTTATATACTTTAACATATTAGCTGGTGTTTGTATTTCTTGACCCTAGCTTTTAGAGGTCAGATAATAATGTAAATTAAATATGGCTATAGCATTTCTTCTCTGTATCATAATCCTAGTATTTCCAATGAAGAAAAATCAATTATACATGTAATGTATAAATTGAGAGAACTAATCTATAAAAATCACCTTAGAATGTGAATCTTTTTAAAAGATCTAGTTTCTGAGTGAAGTCTAAGCAAATATATTCTATCACCTTTGAGTAAATCAAACTCATCTATATGTTCAAGCACTGAGCATTTACTATCATTTGAATTAAAGAAAGACAGCCAGGTGCTTTAAAGTAGAGAACAAAAGTAATGTTTTGAAAATGGGTGAAATCCCATCTTGTCTTTGAGCTGTCATTCAAACCCTTAGGCTTTGCCCATATATTCTATTCGCTATTCTTGTTCTCAACCCATGATACTTGATTCCTCCTTTGGTTATTTCCACCTTTTGTTCACAAGCATTTCCTCTTAACAATACACCATTCAGAGATAGGTATGTCTTTGAATTGTCAACTAGTACTTTGTTCCAACAAAAAATACCACTATAGTGTTTCAAGATTATGTGTTAGAAATCTTGAAATTAACACCATTTGTTGACTCAGAGAAATCAGTGTATTTGACAAGTGGCATTTTAGAAAGTTCAATAAATAACATTAAAAAAACAGAGCCCTACATTTCAAAATGTGTAAATATTTAGCACAGGTTAATTTGATATCACTTTAAGAAACTAAAAGGATTATTCTCATATCTGATTTCAACATACATGTGTTATGACATATTTATTATATAGTAGAGTCTCTATTCCCCAAACAAAAAAGGGCAAAAACTATGGTCAAATTTAAGTAATAGAAGAAAAAACAAATAGAAAAAAGCAAGGTTTCAGTTGCTCAGAATCTGAAAGAAAGTAATGGAATCAAAAAACAGGGTTAGATTAGAAGAATCACATCAGGTTTTCTTCAAGTAATTAGATAACTTATTTTACATATATATAATAACAGTAATAGAATTATACATCCATCTTTCTAGATGGATGGATAGATGGAAGAATGACCAATAGATCAACAGATATGGATAAATAATCTGAAAAAATAAAAATGTAAAAAAATGATGAAGATTAAAACTGCTGGACCAAGTTAAATTCATCAATGCATTTAATATTTATTAGTATTATATTCAGAATAATATATTTGAATATATCTTTGAGTATAACTTTTAAATAATGCATTACATATACTGTTGAGCATTGTTATTGAATATAATTATACTAATATAACTTATTTAAATATTTATAGCACATATCACAATTTATAAAATGTTATCAGCTATTAAAATATTTTACTTGAAATATAGTAACAAATGACAATGCTGTAAACTCTATTGCTTAAAATTAATATGAAATATGCTATGTATATTGAGTAAAACATTTAATTATTTTATATTTCATTAAAATATTCAGTTATTGGTTGAACAGTGTTGAAGTCATCAACACTTTAATTCTCATTAAGTTTTCCTTTTTTATATAGAAATAGATCTCATTATTGAAACAGGGCATCATATGAAAAATTAAATTGTAAAGTATTCTCCACATAATGTACTGGAAAAAGATTTTGTATATCTTCCAAAAGATAATTAGGCACATAAAAGCTTATATTTTAAGAGTCTTCAAAAAGTTTATAGAAATGAATACAATGAAAAAAGTAGGCATAGATTTTTAAAAAGTTGCCCTAATATAATTTTAGCTTCAAATTCCATTTTTACACAATCTTTTTGAAGTACCCTCATATAGCTATATATCTGTGACACACACACGTGTGTGTGTGTGTGTGTGTATGCGTATGATCTTCTCACACATGGTAGCAACTGTGCAAACTGCTCTTTGTCTGGCTTTGTTACTCAACAGTGCTACTCCAAGATCTCTTCCAATCAACAGATAAAGGAGTTCCTATCCTTGTTTCATACCTGAATCAAATTCCATTATATGGACACACACAATTTATTTATCAATCCACTACTGAGAAAAGTTCCAATTGTTTCTCAATCTTTCCTATTACAAACAATGCTACAGTAAGTACTTAAGTGTTGAATGAATGCCACTTCTTACATCTGTAAGAATATCTGTAAAATAAACTAGCAGTGAAATTTCTGGCATAAAGTAAATTTTACATTTGTAAATTCAATAAATATTTGCCAAATTGTCCTCCAAACAGGCTGAGTCAATTACACTCACACAACTGCTTCATACAACAGTCTATGAAAACAACAATTTCTCCACATTCTTTCAACATAGTATACTAACAGACTTTTTTATTGTTTCCAGTATAATGGATGAAAATGGTACTTCACTGCAGTATCATTTTCTATTTTTCTTACACTAAGTGAGAATAGGAGTTGGAGTTTTTGAATTTAGAAAATGCAGGTAACAAATCAGTAAATGGTGTCTCTTGTTCCCACAGCGTTCCCATGCAAGGCCAACTCTCTCACAAGTGCACAAGATTTCATCCTGTCTCATCTGCTCCGTGATATCCCTCCAGAATTTCTCTGCTCTGTCTTACATCACATTGCCTGTGTATACACGCACCCTACATACCCTCTTAAAAATAAAACAAGGGAATTTAAAAAATCCTTGACCTCTTATCTCTTTTCAGATTTCATTATTGCCATTTTAATTGCTAACAAAACTATTCAAAGGAAGTATTCATACTCATTGACTTCTTTTCCTTTCTTAAGATTACATTTTGAATTGTGTAGTCAGTCAATACTCCTCAACACTCCAGAGAAATAATTCTTATCAAAGTCACTAATGATTGTCATTGGGCTAAATCTAATGAACATGCTACAGGTCACCCTACATGCCAAACAGCAGTATTTGAAACCCTAAACCACTGCCTTCTCCTTAAAATGCTTTTTTCACTTGACTTCCAGGACACAACATTTTTTTGTTTTCTTTCTACTACCCTGGAACCTTCTTTTCAGTCTCTGGGCTGATTTCTACTCAGTGCCTGCCCCCTGCCAATATTATTCTTCATTTCAATAAATTGTAACTCCATCTTTCCAATTGTTCAGACTAAAAATCTTGAAGTCATCCTAGACCTCTTTCATTGCTCACCCTCCACAGACAACCCATTGCAAATTTTGTGGGTTCCCAGATTCAGAATGCATCTCTCTCTGTCATGCTGGTCCGAAAGCAGCACGATCTCTCACCTGAATTGTTATATCCTCCTAACTGGCTTTCATCTGTGTTCTATAAAATTTCTCCTCAAATATTAACCAGAGTTCTCCTTTTCAAATGTAAATCAGGTTCGGCTAATTCTCTGTTCAACTTCCTCCAAGTCGTCCTATCTCAGTCAAAGTAAAATCTAAAGTTCGATGATGACATAGGTTGTGACATGTCTGGCACACCTTCTTTCCTAAACCTTTCTGCTGTACAACTCTGATCTGTGCTTCCTCTGCTCCACCCACATAGCAGATTGAGGGTTTTTGCTATTCCTAGTGTGTGCAGCCAATCTTCAAAGTCTTTGTACTTGATGCTCTGTTTCCCCGGATTACCCTTCTTCCTGAGAACTCTAAGCTTTGATCATTCTGCTCTTTTGGGTCTCTCCTCAACTCTCATTTTGTCAGAAACTTTCTATGCACAATAATACCTCCATCACTTGGTATCTCAAAAAGACAAAAAGATATCTACCAGCAGCATAATTAACTAGGGTCCCAAAATCTGAGTCTTTTTTTTAAAGATTTATTTATTTATTTGAAAGGCAGGGTTACAGAGAGGCAGAGGCAGAAAGAGATAGAGATCTTCCATCTCCTGGTTCACTCCCCAAATGGCCACAATGGCTGGAGCTGGGCAGATCCAAAGTGCCCATATGGGATGCCACCACTGCAGGCTGCAGCTTTACCCACTATGCCACAGCACCAGCCAAATGTTTCCATTTACTAGCCAAGACTAAAAATATACTCCCGAGGCTGATGCGATGACCTAGAAGGTTAAGGCTCTGTCTGCAATGCCAGTATCCTAAATGGGCACCAGTTCTTGTCCTGGTTACTCCACTTTTGATCCAGCTCCCTGCTAATGTACCTGAGAAAGCAGTGAAGGATGGCTCAAGTGCTTGGGCCCCTGCACCCATGTAGGAGACCCAGAAGAAGCTCCTGGCTCCTGGCTCCTGGCTCCTGGCTCCTGGCTTTGGCCTGCCTATTGTAGCCATCTGGGGAATGAACCAGTGGATAGAAATAGGGCTCAAGGTGATAATGAGAATAGTGATTCTCTCTGTATTTCTGCCTTTCAAATAAATAAATTAATTAAATATTTTTTTAAAATGTACTCCCTTCTCCCAGGTTGGGTAGCCTAGGAAAACACATTCTCACAGTAATAATGCATAGACATTGTTGAGGAGTTTCTTAAGAACAGCACTTGCAAAGGAATGAAGGATGTAGGATGAAACAGAAAAAGATGTTGAGCTGTGATGGAGCTGGAGAAAGGTAGTAGCCAATCCCTCCGGAAGCTCTGATGACTGTCTGTTCAGCGTCATTCCCAGATTAAGACAAAGGGGCTGAGCTCCTGTACCCTGTGATGAGTAGTTGCTGGCTGTGGGCTACCCCAGGTAAGGGGCATGGCTTTGAGTGAAGTGACACCGAATGGCTGAGCACAGTTTCCAGAAAGGAACTCAAAAGATACGTGGTATAATGTGTTTCAGTCCTAAAAGGGACCAGTACCTTTTAGTACCTTTCTACCCAGTACCTCAGAGTTCCGCTACAACCCTCCTGTCCTTCTTGCTCAGCTTTTTATGTTTTTATTGAGAGGCTATTCATGATCTATATTGCTTTGTATCATGAATGCAAGACTTACTTTTCATTGTGTTTATTTGTACAAGATAGAGCTGCAAAATACTGAACTGCATCTACATTGACCTTAAAGCACTTGAAGGCACTGCTGATTAACAATAAATCCCTGATACTACAATCTTAATTCCGCATTTAATTTCATTTATAAAAGGGTATGTGTCTATGTATGCATTGTGTGTGCTTGCTCAATGAAATGAGATTTAATTCTGTATGGCAATGTGTCTTTTTAGAAACATGGTAGTTGATTGAGTTTTCATTTATCTGATGTTTGAGTCATCCAGCCTATTGACAAAAAACGTTGAGAAGCCTCAGTTACACAAATCTACTTGCTGTTCTATTAGGACATTATTTGGTTGTGGAAAAAGTAAATTTTCAAGATCTTCTCTCTGAATCTGAACAACTGATTTTGATTTTACTTTGAATAATGTTTTATAGTAGTGAATTGATTTCCTGTTTTAGAACTTTGTGTACATAATTCATATTTATGATTCATTGCACTATTTTTCAACCCAAAGTCACAAACTGTGTCTATTAATTTATTTGACCCACAAAATAATTTACTGACCAGTAAAGAATATATTGTCATTCTTGTGTTAGACATGACACAATTCAGAGAAGCTGAAAGTCAGCCATAGCAAGCCTGGAAGCCAGAAGCTTTGTTCTTTCCACCATAAGTTACCACTTTCTTTGATACACATTATAGAAAGAAAAAAAAAAGAGTACTGACCCTAATGCTTGACAACTCATTTCCTCAGTATTTTCTTATACATACCTTCTTTTCATCCTCACTATAACTTCACATAGATTATCATCAGTAACATTTTTAAATATTTATTTGAAAGAAAGCATCAGAGAGAGAGGGCAAGACAGAGGGGTGAAGATCTTCCATCCACTGATTCGCTCCCCAAATTACCACAACAGCCAAAGGTAGGCTGAAGCCAGGAGCCAAGAACTCCATCTGAGTCTCCTACTTGGGGGACAGGAACCCAACTACTTGAGCCATAGTCTGCTGTCTTCCCAGACACACCAGCAAAGAGCTGGATTGGAAGCAGAAGGAGTCATGACTCAAATTGGCTCTCCAACATGGGATGCCCGCATCCCAAGCAGCAGCTCACCTCATTCATGGTAACCTAAATCCAGGAGCCAGCACCTCCTTACAACCAGTTCAGAGCTATGCAGCACAGAAGATGGAATATCCCTCTCCCATTTCCCTTGCTCTCCAAGTAGATAAAAGAAGTGGAGGGAAAGGCATTGTCTATTTCTCCTAATGAGCCTAATCATTAGTGGATGATCTCATTAGTTCAATCAATTTCCAGCTCCACCTTTAACCAGCTGCTTGGTCATGGACAAGTTGTTTAGCTTCTGCTTCCTGCAATTCCTGATCTGTAAAAAGGGCAAAGAAATAGTACCAACTTCAAAGAAGAGTCCTAGGGTAACATAAGATAACTTATGCAAAATATTTAGCACAATTATTGGCACAAAATAAATATTTAACAAGTACTACTTATTAAGGTCATTACTTATCACTATTCTCATTACCACCTTGAGCCCTATTTCCAATACCATCACTCAATCATAAACAAGCCCTTTTTATACTGTAGAAACTGTAATATTCTCCTAACTTGCTGCCTAAGTAGATACAGTGAAATTAACCTCCACAAAATATTCGCATTTCTCAAAAACCTCCAGTTTTCCCTTCATGGTCTGGAGAATAAGATCCAAGCTTTTTAGTTGAGCATTCAGCACCCTGCGCAGTCGTCTCTGCAACCAACCTTCTATTCCCCTTATCAAATCAATGTGCACACCTTGCCCTCAGAGCGCATCACACTTCGACCAGAGCCCTCTGTGCATTTCATTCCATCTGCAATATGGTACTTTAGGTACTTTGAGTACCTAAAAGCTCCAGTCATTTAGAAATCTTACCAGCATTTTTACTGATTTTTTTATTTTGAAAACTTATGTAATAGATTGCCTATACCAATACTCTTCAACAGAAATATAATACCAGCCACACATGTAAATTTAAATGTAGTAATAGCCACATTATAAATCCTCAAAAGAAACACTTGACATTAATTAAAATACAGTTTATCTATCTGTCCAGAATATTATTATTTCAATATATAATCAACATAAAAGAATATAAAAGAATTATTAATGAGATAGCTTATATTTTTGTATTGGTTCCAAAATACAGTGCATGTTTTACACTTATGGCACATTTTAATTCAGGTACTAAATTTTCAAAGAAAATACTTGACCTGTATTTAGACTTCATAAAAGTTATGGCCAAAAAGTAGATAAACTCAAGTTGTTTGAAACACATATAAAAGTTTCCATAACTGAACCAAGTATCAGTTTTTAAATTTAAATTAAATTTAAATAAAATAAAAAATTCAAATCTTCAATTTCATTAGCCACATATTAAAGTGCTCAGTAGCTACAAGTGGCTAATGACTAGCCTGCTGCACAAAAAAAGACCTAGGCCTCCCTTTAGAAATATGATGTATAGTGTGAATATATTGTGTCTTGTACATAGTACACTGTCATGATGAAATTTTATTGTCAGCAAACAATATTCTGCCCCCGGGAAATATTATTACTTTAGTGATAGATAATTCAAATGAATATTGCAGATGTGAAGTACAATATAGTACATTATTTTCTTTTTTGATTCAATCTTATGCTGAGAGAAAGGTAGATAACTGGGAGAGAAAAAACACACACACACACACACACAATGTGAAACAGAGTTTATTTTCCCCATCCCCATAACATATTTTGGCCTCTTGGTCTGGATAATCAAAAATTAAGTGAGAAATAATATGGCACTCTCTCTGATCTTGCTACACACACCAGTCAAGAAGAAATTTACTTGAGTCATTGGATCTACTGCATATTGACCAACCACATATTTTGCCTCATTTCCTAATAATCTTAAAACTCTAGTCTACAGACTAACAAGAAACGTGAGTTTCAGAGACAAAAGTTTCCAGAATAACTAATTCTATTCTAAGTCCTATAAAACTGAGCTTAGGAACAGTTGACTTGAAATACATCAATACAGAGGGTAAGAGATCCTAGTCTTGAAAATCACTGAGGACCCATATTCACATCACCTGATCTGATAAGACAAAAAATACCTTGTGGCAGACTTAATTTTATTTTCCAAGAAAGCTGAACTAAATAGACATACCATTGTTCCAATATAGACACAACAGTATAGTAGTTTCTAGGTTTTCAAGCACACATATACATTCTGAAGAAGATCCACGACCCAAGTCAATTTCACAAAGCACTAATAGCAAGAGGGAAAAAGGCATTTCAGGAATTTGGGATCAATGAACCCCTCAGAAATTCAGATATGTTCCATGGACAACAAGCACTTACTGAACACCTGCTGTGTGCAAAACACCCTGATTATCCCCGTGATTAAATTAAATCCCTATACTTAAGGATCAGAGACCACCCTACTTATGTTTTCTAGAATTGTAAGTCCATAATCTGTCAGACCAAATCATTCCTTCTTATTCTAGTAGATGACCTCTTTCCACTTGGTCCTTACCTCAGAAAAGTGCTAGAAAACCCCAATGATTGCATTCATAAAATTGATTAATCATACTCATGCTCTTTTATAGTTTGCCCAAAACTACTTCTACCTAAAGTGCTTGGCAAGACTATTTCTATCTAATGGAAGGATATTTTTTATGATTTATTTCTTTATTTGAAAGTCAGAGTTACAGAGAAGGGGGTACAGAACCAGAGAGAGATATTCCATCTGCTGGTTAGCTCCCCAGATGGCTGCAAATATGAGGGCTGGGCCAGGTGGAAGCCAGGAGCCACAAGCTTCATCCAGGTCTCCCACATGGGTGTAAGGGACTCAAGCACTTGGGCCATCCTCCACTGTTTTCTCAGGCCTATTAGCATAGAGACGGATCAAAGTGTAGCAGATGGGACTGAAACAAGAGCTCATATGAGATGCCACCGTTACTACAGGCTGCCTAACCTGCTATGTCACAACACCAGCCCCTGGAAGAATTTTTTTAAACAAGTCTTTGTCTCTAATTCATCCCATTTACTCCATCATAGTCTATTTCATCTTTCTAAAATGCCCTTCCAAGCTTCCATAAGCCTTCCCACATTTTTTCTGATCAGAAACTTACATTTCAAAATACTTTATGTTTCTAAGTGCACTTATTTTTCATATTTGTGTATATAAGTATATGACTTTCATTTTTACTCATATATGAAATATTGTGAACTTCTGGAAGTAAAAACTCATGTCTTTTACTTTTTCCCTACTATCTAATCCATAGCTTGCTGTGGATTTATATCAAATTTTGCAGATATTAAATCAAACTGAAATTCTACTTTCAAAGTGAAAGCATGGGAAGAAGATTTTATTGTTAGAGTAAGAATAAAGGAATAAGATAATCCCCTTAGCACCACTCTGGACCTCCCCAGGTGGCTGCTGTGACTCCTCACCTGGCCCCTCCTGGGAAACAGGAAAAAGAAAAATGAGAGATCAGGAGAGAGCCTGGACTTAGCCCTGGGCTATGATTTATGAGTAAGTAAACAGCTTCTGACCTGAACTTGCTGGCATTCTCTCTCTCTCCTAGAAAGCTAAAGAGACCAGGGCTGTACAAAGGGGCTCCTGATTTTCAGTAGGCCTTCAAGTCAGATCACTTTACACCTGTATATTTTATCATTTGTGCACACTGCTCTTCCCAAAGGGATTCCCTCTCAAGCTAGATATTCAGATTCAAAACACAAGTCACTGAATCAAAGCCCACCAGGCACAAAAGACATTCACTTAGATTAGATAAAAGCAATCAATTGTCAAATTTGAACTCGATTTTGAGTACACATATATCATTGTCAATTTGTTTTCTGGTAACGGCTCTTATTTAGGGTTAAAGAAATTTTACTCCCATCTTTAAAATGTTCCCAGAAAAAGTCCATAATAAAAAACTTATCTTAGCTATGAAATACAAGATAAGGGAAAAGCAGAATTTCTTTCATATCAAACTATAATCCTGTATTTAGTGCCTAAAAAAACTATATTAATAATAACTTTACATTTATGTGGTGTTTGTTCTTAGAAAAAGCACTGTTCTAATAGCTTTATGTACATTAGTTGGTTTAATCATAACTTAAACTCCAATAAATTTTTTCCAGCAGGTACATTTAAATTTCACATAATTAAAAATATTGAATATGAACATTTGATTTTTGTGTTTGCCTTTTCCTGAAGAGGGAGCATCAGGAGAACTGGTAAAATGTGCAAAATGACAACATTTCCCTGTCCCCATGATTCTTACTCACTCCCCATATGTAGACGTATCTTTACCATAACAGAGTCAGCACAACTTTTAACCTTTCAGGAAAACTGACTGCTAACTGCCTTGCTCGGCAGCTAGCAGATGCCAAACAGAGGAAGTATATTTGCTCCTCACAGCAGCTACTCCCTGGCAGATTGCAGAGCTGTTACTGGTTGTGGCTTCAGACTTATCTAGGGATGTGTCACATGTTTGGGCTGTTATGTGATCCATTCTGGCTGCCTGTGTTCCTAAGAACTTTTTCCATTCAATGACTTTTACACATTTCTAACAATTGTGAATGAGGTGCCATGTCTCTCTTTCGTGAAATCACAAGGAAAGACTTTTTTAAGAAAGAGAGCTCTCTCATCACCTGAGTGCAGCCCAGCTGTGAGACTGGAGTCCATCAATCTGCTTCCTCCCTTAGCATCCCACACTGCAGTGTCCAACAAGCTACCCCATCCCTCAACTGTCCCCCATCACCAGCTCCGGCCACGATCCCTCTTCTCCCTGCCACAGGATTCCAGGATTGCCAAATTGAACGGACACATTTCAGGCCTCCTTACTTGGCTTTCCTGAGGCATGTGTTGACCATCCTGGCCTTGAAATTTGCCTGGGTTTCTCAGAACCACTCTGTCCTGCTGTGGTTACAGTTTCTCAGGTCCCTGCCCGGCTTATTTTCCTCCAGGTTCCCTTTTCAATGTTGGATTCCTGGATCTGTATGCAAGCTTCTTTCCACTCCTCTGCAGATTCTCCATAATGAATCTCATCTGTGCCACAGAACCCAGAGTATACTAGCCCTTGCTTTCAATTCCCCACCTCCCAACTCTAAATACATTCTAACTGCTTCTGCACATCCCCACCTGGATGCTGATGTGTGTCTCACACGAAAAACTACATCATTTTATCACGCTCTCCAACTCGCCAGTCTTCTCCTGAATCTTTTATGTCAATTAGTAGCATCACTATCCTTACAGTTAACTGTGGAAGTTTGAACAGAGGTTACAAGTTCTTTAACATACTGAGACTCCTGCGATTGGGTCGAAACTTAGACCTTGCCTTCCTTCCTGAGAACACTCGTTCTTGAATCCCTGAGCCATGATGCAAAACGTCTAGAGATCCTAACATTGCCAATCTAGAAGGTCACACATAGGTGTTCTAGCTAATCAAGTGAATGAAGAGAACATAGTGTATGTGGGCTATCCCATCCCTGCTCTTCCAGCTTCTAGCCTTTCTAGGCACTCCGGCCAATTGCATCATCTAAGCAAGGACATCAACATGTTATATAGCATGTATTATACATGTTATATAGCATGTATAGCAACAACCATTATCTTTTTTTTAAAATGCTTTATGCCACTGAATTTGGGGGTAGTATTTTATGAAATAATAAAAACCATATTGGCTACCCAAGCTGCAAAAATGGGAATAATTACCTTCATTCCCCCCTTGTTTTTTTTGTTGTTGTTGTTGTTTTCAACAAATAATTTCATTAAGGACCTACTATGTGCCTGGCATAATACTAAGAACTGATGGTACAGGAGACAAGCAATAAAAACAAAAAAAACACAATAAAATAAAACAGCATTTCTCAATCTTGTTTCAGATAGATGTTTCTCAAAAGAGATGTTTTAAACTGGAAATTGATGGATAAAAGCACATTTCTTTCCTGCATTATTCTCCAGGATATTTAAAACTAAAATCTTTATAAAAAATTACGTAAGAAGATTCTAGAATAATAGTTTCCTAACCTTATTTACCACAAAGCAGGTTTGGTGGTTTATTTATTGTTTTTTTTTTTATGGTGAAAAAACATATTTAGAAGTAGCCAGCTGGACTCCGTTCAGATGATCCCAATTTTGTTGGCAACGTCCAGAGCATCATAGTCAGGAGCCAGCCGCACACACACCTTCTTCTCTCCGTCAGGTCTGATCAGGGTGTTGACTTTGGCCACATCAATGTCATAGAGTTTCTTCACAGCTTGTTTGATCTGGTGCTTGTTGGCCTTGACATCCACAATGAACACCAGTGTGTTGTTGTCTTCTATCTTCTTCATGGCCGACTCCGTGGTCAGGGGGAACTTGATGATGGCATAGTGGTCAAGCTTGTTTCTCCTGGGGGTGCTCTTCCGAGGGTATCTGGGCTGCTGTTGGAGGTGTAGTGTCTTGGGCCACCGGAAGGTGGGGGACATGCGGATCTTCTTCTTCTTGTGGCTGTGGACGCCTTTCAGCACTGCCTTCTTGGCCTTCAAGGCCTTCGCTTTGGCTTTGACTTTAGGAGGGGCAGGAGCTTCCTTCTTTGCCTTCGGCGCCATCTTGGTGAAAAGGTTATTTATTGTTTTTTAATTTCTTTTCAAAACAAAGTTACATAGAGTTCGGCAAGAAGATGGAAATAGTATTGTTGATCATTAGATATATAAAATATGCACAGAGAACCTGGAAGAAGGGGCATCCAAGACTTTCTTTGCTAGTCAGGGATTACCTCCAAAGGAATTAATATTTGAACTGAGATATGAAGAGTATTTGATAACACCAATCCTCAAACTATTCAAAAAAAAATCAAAAGGGAGGGAACCCTTCCAAACTCATTCTACAAACCCAGCATTACTCTGATTCCAAATCCAAAGAAAAAAAATAGACCAATATCACTGATGTAAAATTCTCAGCAAAACAGCAGCAATTTGAATCTAACAATGCATCGAAAATATCATTCACCCTGACCAAGTGGTATTTATTCCAGGGATTCAACATATTCTAATCAATAAACATAATACATCACATCAACATAGTGAAGGACAAAAATTATACAATCATTTCAATAGATGCAGAAAAAACATCTAACAAAATTCAAATTAGACAATGTCAAACATGGTGCTGGAGTTGTGGCAAAGGAGGTAAAGCCACTGCCTAAGATGCTAACATTTCATATGGACTCCAATTTGTGTCCAGGCTGCTCCACTTCTGATCCAGCTCCCTGATAATGGCCTAAGAAAAGCAGAGAAAAATGGCAAAAGTGATTGAGCCCCTGCCACTCACATGGGAGACCTGGAAGAAGTACCTATCTCCTGGCTTCAGCCTGGCCCAGACGCAACCATAAGGGAATGAACCAGTACATGGATGATACCTCTCTCTCTGTCTCTCTCCCTCCTGTAACTCTTTCAAATAAATAAATCTTTTAAAAAAAGAAAGAAAAAAAAACCTTGAACAAATTACATAAAAAGGATCACACCTCAGTATAATACATTGTATATGACAAACACACAGCCAACATATTAAATGGGGGAAAGCTGAAAGTGTTTTCTCTAAAATCTGGAACCAAAGATATTTATTCTGATTATTCCTATTCAACATAGTACTGGATGTTTTATACAGAGTCATTAGTCAAGAAAAAGAAATAAAGAGCATGTAGTTAGTCAAAGAGGAAATCAAATTTTCCCTGTTGTTGAATAACATTTTTCCATACACAGAAGAACCAAAACACTCCACCAAGAGACTATTAGAACTTATAAACAAAGCTAGTGAAATTATAGCCATCCTAATATCAGACAAAATAGACTATTTTTTATTAAAGATTTATTTATTTATTTGAAAGGCAGAGCTACAGAGAGGCAGAGCTAGAGAGAGAGAGGTCTTCCATCCATTTGTTCACTCCCCAGATGGCTACAACAGCTGGAGCTGAGCCAATCTGAAGCCAGGAGCCAGGATCTTCTTCTGGGTCTCCCATGTGGGTACAAGGGCCCAAGGACTTGGACCATCTTCTACTGCTTTCCCAGGCCATAGCCAATAACTGGATTGGAAGTGAAGTAGCCAGGACTTGAACCGGTGCCCATATGGGATGCCAGCACTGCAGATGGTGACTTTACCTGCTACAACACAGCACTGGAACTGACAATATAGACTTTAACACAAAATCTATCAAAAGAGACAAATAAGGGCACTATATATTGATTAAGGGATCTATTCAAGAGGAAGATGTGACTACTATAAAAGTATATGCACCTAATTACAGGGCACCAGGCTGTTTTAAAAATTTTACTAGATTTAAAGGGAGACATAGGCCCCCACACAATAGTAATGGAGAATTTCAATACCTCACTTTCAGCAATGGATAGATCAACCAGACAGAAAATGAGCAAGGAAAAAACAGTTGACACTGTAGACCAAATGGACCTAATGATTATCTACAGAACATCCCATCCTACAATTGCAGAATATACATGCTTCTCACCAGTGCATGGAACTTTCTCTAGAATTGACCACATTCTAGGCCATAAAGCAAAGCTCAGCAAATTCAAAAAAAGTCTAAATATACCCCACATCTTCTCTGACCACAATGGAATGAAACTGACAATCAACAACTCAGGAATCTCTAAAATATATACAAAGACATGGAGATGAACAACACACTGATGAATGAACAGTGGATCATAGAAGAAATTAAAAGAAGAATCAAAATATTTCTGGAAACAAATAAAGATGACAATACAACATATCAAAATGTATGGGATACAGCAAAAGCAGTGTTAAGAGGAAAGTTTATATCAATTGGTGCTTCTATCAAGAAATTGGAAAGGCACCAAATAAATGAGTTATCAATGCATCACAAAGACCCAGAAAAACAGTAAACCAAACCCAAAACTAATAGCAGAAAAGAAATAATTACAATAGGAGAATAAACCAAAAAAAAAAAAAAAGAAACCAAAAACACAATACAAAGATCAGCAAAACAAAGAGCTGTTTTTTGACAAAATAAACAAAATTGATGCACCATTGATCAAACTAACTAAAAAAAAGGAGAGAGAAGACCCAAATCAATAAAATTAGAGATGAAAAAGGAAATGTGATACCGCATAAATAAATGTAACAAATACCCGGAAATAAAAAGAATCATCAGGGATTACTACAAAGAGCTACATGCCAACAAAATTGGAAACTTAGAAGAAATGGATAGATTTCTGGACACATATGGTCTACCAAAATTGAGCCATGAAGACATAGAAAACCTAAACAAACCAATAACCAAGAAAGAAATTGAATCAGTAATAAAGACCCTCCCAACAAAGAAAAGCCCAGGATCAGGTAGATTCTCTATGGAATTCTGCCAGACATTTGAATAACTCCAACTCTTCTCAAGTTATTCAAAACAATTGAAAGGGAGGAAATCCTCCCAAACTACTTCTACGATGCCAACATCACCATAATTCCTAAACCTGAAAAAGATACAATCAAGAAAGAGAACTACAGACCCAGACCCATTTCCCTGATGAGCATAGATGCAAAAATCCTCAACAAATACTAGCCAATCAAATCAAACAACACTTCAGAAATATCATTCAGCCAGACAAAGTGGGATTTATCCCTGGTATACAGGGATGGTTCAACATTTACAAGTCAATCAATGTGATATATCACATTAACAAACTGAAGAACAAAATCCATGTGATTATCTCAATAATGCCGAGAAAGCCTTTGATAAAATACAACACTTTTCATGATGTAAACTTTAAGTAAATTGAGTATAGAAGGAACATTCTTTAACACAAGGCAATTTATGTCAAACTGACAACGACCTATTGAAAGGAAAAAGTTGGAAGCATGCCCACAGAGATCTGGAACCAGACAAAGATGCCCACTCTCACTGTTGGCTATTCAATATACTCCAGGAAGTTTTTGCCAGAACCATTAGGCAAGAAAAAAATCAAAGGGATATAATTGGGAAGGAGGAAGTCAAACTATCCCTATTTGCAGATGACATGATTCTATATAGAGGAAATTCAAAGGACTCCACCAATAAACTATAGGAACTCAGGAACTCAAAGAAGTGTTTGGTAAAGTGGTAGGATATAAAATCAATACACAAAAACCAACAGCCTGTGTATACAGATATTCCATAGCTGAGAAAGAACTTCTAAGATCAATCCCATTCACAATAGCTATGAAAAAAATCAATAACCTTGGAATAAATTTAACCAAGGATATCAAAGATCTCTATGATGAAAATTACAAAACATTAAAGAAAGAAATAGAATACACAAAAAATTGGAAAAATCTTCCATGTTCATGGATTGGAAGAATCAATATCATCAAAATGTACATTCTCCCAAAAGCAATTTACAGATTCAATGCAATACCAATCAAAATACCAAAGACATTCTTCTCAGATCTAGAAAAAAAATGATGCTGAAATTCATATGGAAACACAGGAGACCTTGAATAGCTAAAACAATCATACAAAAAAAGAAAAAGAAAAAAAACAAATGCAGAGGCACCACAATACCAGATTTCAAAATATGCTACAACATAGTTATAATCAAAACAGATGAGTACTGGTACAAAAACAGATGGATAGACCAATGGAACAGAATAGAATCACCAGAAATTAATCCTAGCATTTACAACCGAGTTATATTTGACCAAAGAGCTAAAATTAATCCTTGGAGCAAGGACAGTCTCTTCAACAAAAGGTGCTGTGAAAAATGGATTTCCACATGCATAAGTATAAAGCAGGACCCCTACCTTACTCAAAATGGATTAAAGACATAAATCTATGACCTGACACCATCAAATTATTAGAGAACATTGGGGAAACCCTGCAAGATATTGGCACAGGTAAAGAATTCTGGGAAAAGATCCCAGGGCACAGGCAATCAAAGCCAAAATTAACAAATGGGTTTACATCATGTGATACTTGCATATTTTAAGGGGTACAATGCAACTAAGCCATATACTTATCTTAAATCAACCATATTAGATAACCTGCATTTCTGTTTCTTTACCTTTTGTGAATCTACCAACTGCTTTCTTGAAGTCCTTCATTCAGCTTATATGTCATCATGAGCCATCATCACCTCACTGTGCTGAAAACACCAGAATCCGTAACATTTTCCTACTGTGTTTTATTTCCATTATGCAATCCTTTCCCATCTCTCTTCCCCCAACCAACTCTACCTTCCCATGATGATAATTACTCTTTTAAACTTGAGCTAAATATGTGTGTGTGTTATTTTTAAATTCCACATATGAGAGACAACATGTGGTATTTGTTTTTCTGTGTCTGACTTATTTCACTTAACATAATGATCTTTGGTTTCATATATTTTGATGCAAACATCAGGATTTCATTCTTTTTTAATGGCAGAGCAATAATCTATTCTGTATATACAACACATTTTCTTTATCCATTCATCTGTTTATGGACACCTATGTTGACTTCATATCTCGGAAACTATAAACAGTACAGCAATGAACATGGTGGGGCAGGTATCTCTTAAAGACAATGGTTTCATTTCTGTTGAATATATATATATATATATATATATATATATATATATATACCCAGTAGTGAGATTGCTAGATCCTATAGCAGTTCTGCTTCTACTTTTTAAAGAAAGTCCATGCAGCTTCCACAGTGGCTGGGCCAATATACATTCCCATCAAAAGTGTGTAAGTTTCCTGTTCTCTACATGTTCGCCAACATTTCTGATTTTCTTTTTGTTGTTGTTGTTGTTAACAGTCATTTCCACAGGGATTAGGTCATTTTCATATTTACAGTAAATGTTCTCTTACTTTCAAAATCTGTTTCTCATGTTTTCAGTTTGAAACCAAGACATCAATTTGTTCTAGTGAACCCACAACATTTTTGAAGCTACATAGGAGATGCTGTGGTACATTCTGCCATGGTCAAGATATGATTTCTCCATTTCATAGCCTTGCATGTTTTAAAGAAAAAATAAGTCAGGATGGGCATTTAACAAAGCAGTTGAAGTGCCACCTGGGACATTTGTTCCCATATCTGAACTCCCATTCCAGCTTCCTACTAACATGTACTCTGGGATGCAGCAGGTGAGAGTACAAGAAGTTGGGTCCCTGATATCCACATGGGAGACTATCCCAGTCCTAGGTGTCACAGGCATTTGGGGGATGAACCAGCAGAAGGAAGCACAGTCAATCCCCCACCTCTCAAAAATAAAATTATCTTTAAAAATACGTTATTCTAAGTTTGACATCATTTAAAATATTTGTGAACTGATTTCACATGACAAATTTATATGAAAATGTAGGTATTTCATATAACAAATGCTAAAGTGATTTTATAGAATGTAGAAGGCTGTTTTAACATGATGGAATGTTTAAAATAAAAAATTTATAATATACATACTTTAAGAGTTTTTTTAATATATATGTACATATATAGAGAGAAATTGGCTGCCAAAACATAGAAGGAAGATTTGAAAGGCATTACTATGGAGCTGGCATTGTGGTGCAATGGGTTAAAGCTGCTACCTGCAATGACAGCATCCTATATGAGCACTGGTTCAAGTCCTAGCCACTCCACCTCTGACCCAGCTCCCTTAATGTGCCTGGGAAACAGCAGACAATGTCCCAAATGCTTTGGCCCCTGCCATCCATGTGAAAGGTGCAGATGGAGGTCCAGGCTCCAGGCTGCAGCCTGGCGCAGCCCTGGCTATTGGCAGACATCTGGGCAATAACCATCAGATGGAAGATTCTCTCTCTCTCTCTCTCTCCTCCCTCTCTCCCTCCCTCCCTTTCTTTTTTCTTCTTCTTCTTCTTCTGTCTCTATAACTCTGACATTCAAATAAATAAAAGTCTTTAAAACATCAGAAAAGTAACAAGTGACCTTTTTTAAAAATATTTATTTATTTATTTGAAAGCCAGAGTTACACAGTGGGGGGGGGGGGGCTTCATCGGCTGGTTCACTCCCCAACTGGCTGCAACGGCCAGAGCTGTGCCGATCCGAAGCCAGGAGCCAGGAGCTTCTTATGGGTCTCCCATGTGGGTGCAGGGGCCCAAGGACTTGGGCCATCTCCCACTGCTTTCCCAGGCAACAGCAGAGAGCTAGATCAGAAGTGGAGCAGCTGGGTCTCAAACCGATGCCCATATGGAATGGCGGCGCTTAAGGCCAGGGCATTAACCCACTGTACCACAGCGCAAGCCCCAACAAATGATCTTTAATAGCATATTCATATGACATTGAAACAGCACCCACTTCTCTATTCACACTACAGAGAGGAAGAAGAGTTGCTAATAATTGTAGTTGCTGATCTGATGAAAACCATTCTTTCCATTCAAACTTATGACTCAAAGTAAATGCAAAAAAACACCATCTCATAATTTCTTTATCCAGTCTACTGGTGATGGGCATTTGGGTTGGTTCCAGGTCTTAGCTATTGTGAATTGAGCTGCAATAAACATTAATGTGCAGACTGCTTTTTTGTTTGCCAATTTAATTTCCTTTGGGTAAATTCCAAGGAATGGGATGGCTGGGTTGTATGGTAGGGTTATATTCAGCTTTCTGAGGAATCTCCAGACTGACTTCCATAGTGGCTTACCAGTTTGCAGTCGCACCAACAGTGGGTTAGTGTCCCTTTTTCCCCACATCCTCTCCAGCATCTGTTGCTGGTAGATTTCTGAATATGAACCATTCTAACCGGGGTGAGGTGAAACATTGTGGTTTTGATTTACATTTCCCTGATTGCTAGTGATCTTGAACATTTTTTCATGTGTCTGTAGGCCATTTGGATTTCCTCTCTTGAAAAATGTCTATTGAGGTCCTTGGCCCATCTCTTAAGTGGGTTGTTGGTTTTGATGTTGTGGAGTTTCTTGATCTCTTTGTAGATTCTGGTTATCAACCCTTTTTCTGTTGCATAGTTTGCAAATATTTTTTCCCATTCTGTCGGTTGCCTCTTCACTCTCCTGACTGTTAATTTTGCAGTACAGAAACTTCTCAATTTGATGCAATCCCAAATGTTAATTTTGGCTTTGACTGCCTGTGCTTCTGGGGTGTTTTCCAAGAAGTCTTTGCGGGTACCTATATCTTGCAGGGTTTCTCCAATGTTCTCTAATAATTTGATGGTGTCAGGTCATAGGTTTAAGTCTTTAATCCATGTGGAGTGAATTTTTGTGTACGGTAGAAAGGTAGGGATATTACTTCATAATTTTGCACGTGGAAATCCAATTTTCCCAGCACCATTTATTGAATAGACTGTCCTTGCTCCAGGAATTAGTTTTAGATCCTTGATCAAATATAAGTTGGCTGTAGATGTTTGGGTTGATTTCTGGTGTTTCTATTCTGTTCCATTGGTCTATCGATCTGTTTCTGTACCAGTACCATGCTGTTTTGATAACAACTGTCCTGAAGTATGTCCTGAAATCTGGAATCGAGATGCCTCCAGCTTTGTTTTTGTTGTACAAGATTGCTTTAGCTATTCGAGGTTTCCTGTGTCTCCATATGAATTTCAGCATCATTTTTTCCAGATCTGAGAAGAAGGTCTTTGGTATTTTGATTGGTATTGCATTGAATCTATAAATTGCTTTTGGGAGAATGGACATTTTGATGATATTGATTCTTCCAATCCATGAGCATGGAAGATTTTTCCATTTCTTGGTATCCTCTTCTATTTCTTTCTTTAAGGTTTTGTAATTTTCATCGTAGAGATCCTTAACGTCCTTGGTTAAATTTATTCCAAGGTATTTGATTGTTTTTGTAGCTGTTGTGAATGGGATTGATCTTAGAAGTTCTTCCTCAGCTGTGGCATTGCCTGTGTATACAAAGGCTGTTGATTTTTGTGCATTGATTTTATATCCTGCTACTTTGCCAAACTCTTCTATGAGTTACAATAGTCTCTTAGTAGAGTTCTTTGGATCCCCTAAATAAAGAATCATATCATCTGCATATAGGGATAGTTTGAGTTCTTCCTTCCAAAGTTGTATCCCTTTAATTTATTTTTCTTGCCTAATAGCACTGGCTAAAACTTCCAGAACTATATTGAATAGCAGTGGTGAGAGTGGGCATCCCTGTCAGGTACCAGATCTCAGTGGAAATGCTTCCAACTTTTCCCCATTCAATAGGATGTTTGCCGTAGGTTTTTCATAAATTGCTTTGATTGCATGTACTCTATAGAATACTATACATCAGTCAAAAACAATGAAATCTGGTCATTTGCAAGAAGATGGAGGAATCTGGAAAACATTATACTGAGTGAATTAAGCCAGTTCCAAAGGGGCAAATATCATATGTTCTTCCTGATCGGCGAAAACTAACTGAGCACCAAAGGGGAAACCTGTTGAAGTGAAATGGACACTATGAGAAACAGTGACTTGATCAGCTCTTGTCCTGACTGTTGATGTACAATGTAATACTTTATCCATTTTAGTATTTTTTCTTTGTTTTGTTCTAGTACTATTGGTTGAACTCTGTAATTAACACACGATTATTCTTAGGTGTTTAAATTTTAACTAAAAAGTGATCCCTGTTAAACATAAGAGTGGGAATAAGAGAGGGAGGAGATGTACAATTTGGAATATGCTCAATCGTACTTGCCCCAAATGGTGGAGTTAGAAATGTGCCAGGGGATTCCAATACAATCCCATCAAGGTGGCATGTACCAATGCCATCTCACTAGTCCCAGTGATCAATTTCTGTTCACAATTGATCGTAATGATAGGACTAAGAACCAAAGGGATCACATACACAAGACTAGTGTCTGCTAATACTAACTGATAGAATCAAAAAGGGAGAGAACGATCCATCATAGCAAGCAGGATACACAGCAGACTCATAGAATGGCAGATGTCCTAAATAGCACTCTGGCCTCAGAATCAGCCCTTAAGGCATTCGGATATGGCTGAAGAGCCCATGAGAGTATTTGAGGCATGGAAAGCCAAGACACTCTGGAAAAAAAAAAAAAAAAAAAAGAAGACCTAAATGAAAGATCTCTGCGAGTGAGATCCCAGTGGAAAGAACGGGCCATCAAAGAAGGAGGTACCTTTCTCTGAAGGGAGGAGAGAACTTCCACTTTGACTATGACCCTGTCACAATAAGATCGAAGTTGGCGAACTCAAAAGGCTTCCATAGCCTTGGCAACTCATGACTAGAGCCTAGGGAGATTACTGATGCCATAAACAAGAGTGTCAATTTGTTAAGTCAACAACAGGAGTCACTGTGTACTTACTTCTCATGTGGGATCTGTCCTTAATGTGTTGTCCAATGTGAAGTAATGCTATAACTAGTAATGAAACAGTATTTTACACTTTGTGTTTCTGTGTGGGCACAACTAATGAAATCTTTACTTAATATATACTAAATCAATCTTCTGTATATAAAGAGAATTGAAAATGAATCTTGATGTGAATGGAATGGGAGAGGGAGCAGGAGATGGGAGGGGTGTTAGTGGGAGGGAAATTATGGGGGGGAGCCATTGTAATCTTAAACTGTACTTTGTAAATTTATATTTATAAATTAAAAAAAAAAAACAGAAAAAAACCATCTCAAGAAACTCATTAGAAAAACTGAAGCTTAAAAATGTTTATTAAATTTTTTATTTATTTAAAAGGTAGAGAAATAGAGAGAAAGGGAGAGCAAGAGGGAAGTGGGGAGAGGGAGAGAGCGAGGGAGAGTGAGCATGCAAGAGAGCTCTTAATCTTCTAGTTCACTCACCAAATGTGCATAGAACTAGAGCTGGTCCAAGTCAATGCCATGAGCTCAAAGTCAATCTGGGTCTCCTATGTGGATGGCATGGACCCGACTACCTAATTCATCACCTGCTGTATTCTCTCTCCCTATGTACTCATTAATAAGAAACTAGAATCCTCACCAAGAGCAGGGCTGAGGCTTAAACACAAGCATCCCAAACAGCATTTCAATCTCTGTGCCAAACGCTTCTTCCAAAATTTCTCATTTTAATGCCCATTACTTGAGCATTAATTTAAATTTCAAGGTCAATAAAAAAATCTAACAAAAACCTTCAGAAGACTGGTATTATTTTTAAGATAGAATTCATCAAGCTTTTTTGAGAAACTTCCTCATGAAAAGCATTAATAGTATAAAAGAATGAGAAATCTTCAGACACAATCTTATTTTGCTAAACTATTCCTTTGGAAAGGAATGAAAATGTTGTGTTTGAAGGATACAGGATAAATTGGAACCTGACAATAAACGTAAAAAGGAGCACTACTTTAATTAGAATCACAGAACTGAATATTTAAACTGCCATGAGATAGCGTATCATCCATCAGACTGTTAAAATGCTAAAGTTGAAGCAGATATTTGGTCTCACAGTTAAGATGCTAGTTAAGACACTCACACCCCATAGTAGAGTACCTGAGTTAGATCCATGGCGTGACTTCCTGCCAATGCAAACACCTGGAGGCAGTAGATGATGGCTCAAGTGGTTGCATTCCTGTCTTGTGAGAGACCTGGATTGAGCTCCCAGCTCCCAGCTACAGACCAATCCAGTCCTGGCTTTGCAGGCTTTCTCTCTTCCTCCCCCTCTCTCTTGGAAAAGCAGCAGACAATGGCCCAACTCTTTGGGCCCCTGCCACCCAAGTAGATGACCTAGAATGAAGCTTCTGGGGCTCCTGGCTTTGGCCTGGCTCAGTCTTGGCTGTTGTGGCCATCTGGGGAGCAAACCATCGGATGGAAGATCTCTCTGTCTCTCCCTCTCTTTCTGAAACTCTGACTTTAAAATAAATTTATTAAAAATCTAAAAAAACAATAAGAGGTGTAAGCCTCATAGGCACAGTATTCATAATGTGAAGACATCTAAATTAGCTGATAATGACACTTGAAGAAAGACCTAATGACAGAGATTTGGCAAATGTCAGGAAAAATGAGACACCAAATAGATCGACCTGTGTGGGGAGCAATTCGGACTAGACCAAATTACTGGAATTAAGACTTATTCTATGCATCTGCTCTCCCACAATATGGCGCTGGGAGAGAAGAAAACAGCTTTTACACAGCTGCCTCCAGTTCAACCAATAAACTGTAGGACTTGCTCCTGATTGGAGAGCAGCGTACTCGGCGTGTGGGCAGCCGAGTTAGGATTGGCGGAGGAGGACTATAAAGGAGGAGAGAGACGGCATGCACGAGGAACATCTAAGGGGAACATCTAAGAGGAACACCTGTGCAGCCCCCGAGAAAGCAGGCCGGCGGTGTGCCGCTCCCCCGCGGAAGTGGGGAATGTGGCAGGGGGAACCGCCCTTCCACGGAGGTGGAAGGACCAGCAGCCAACCCGGGGAGGGCCGAGCAGACAGAAGAACAGCGCAGGGTCCTGTGTCGTTCCTCCACGAAGACGGGGAGCGACAGACCTGTAACAGTCAGCAAACTTCATCCCCTAGGTAGACTGTATTATACAGGACCCAGATTCAATTCATCAGGTTAAATTCCTATGAAACAAAAAAAATTAAATAGAACTACTTGTTCTAGTAGGACTCAGAAACAAGATTCAGATTCAAACCATCGGGTACCATTTTCAACTTGTATAAAAAAGAAATAATAGATTTGACCAGGATATCCCACAGCTAGTATTATTCAGATACCACAGATAAAAAGCAAGATTCAATGATGTCTCACATTATACAATGACAATAGTACACAGCTATTGATAGCACACTGAAAACAAGTTAAAATTTAAGAGCATTCAGTTAGGATTTTTTTAACATGATCAATTCAGCAAATTCCAAGTTATTTTTCTAGTCGTCAAAGTCAACAAATGGAAAGCAAATTTTTATTAAGTTCAAATAATATCTTCATTTTTCTGGGAATCTATCTGATTATGGCTAAAAAATCTTAACAGGTAAATGGTAGGCATTGAAACTTTTTTATGATTTTCTAAAGAATTAAAGAGAATCTTTTTACTTTTTACTGGAAAAGATAAATAGTAAGGCATGTATTTTTGTGTCATACTTGGGAGGCATCCAAGAGCAAAACATACTTTTTTTTTTTTTTTTTTTTTTTTTGGACAGGCAGAGTGGACAGTGAGAGAGAGAGACAGAGAAAAAGATCTTCCTTTGCCGTTGGTTCACCCTCCAATAGCCGGTGCAAAACGCTGATCCGATGGCAGGAGCCAGGTGCTTATCCTGGTCTCCCATGCGGGTGCAGGGCCCAAGCTTTTGGGCCATCCTCCACTGCACTCCCTGGCCACAGCAGAGAGCTGGCCTGGAAGAGGGGCAACCGGGACAGAATCCAGCGCCCCGACTGGGACTAGAACCCGGTGTGCTGGCGCCGCTAGGCGGAGGATTAGCCCGTTGAGCCGCGGCGCCGGCCGAAAACATACTTTTCAAGAGAGGCAGAGTTATTCTCACATTCCCTCAGGAAAGAAAAAGATTTATAAAAACTGCAGTTTAGAAGAAGTACCATACCATGGCGAGAGTGAGAAACCACATTCTTAAAATAGACAAGGGAGAAATGGCCTGCAAATTCTAAGATTTCTAGGAAAAAATTGAAAAAACTCCATATTACTCAGGTCGTAGCCATTTCTACACTAGACTAATAGCTGCTATTTACATTTGTGACTCCAAAATGAATTAAATCATCTTTCAAATATTTCTATTTGAAATCCTTAGTTAGATAATGTGATACATAATAATAAAAATGCCCAAAGTTAAAAGCAAAGCATTGGTATGTTAAAATTATCTTGTATGGAACACTGCTTTAATTCTGCATATCACATTCCACATAAACAAGCAATTCACATACTAGATGTCAACTGCTCAGAAAATTAACATTTTATCTAAAATATCTTTCTTTCCTTTTGCAAAATTTTATCTCGAAGGCAACTTTAAAATTGCACACTGCAAGCTCTTTGTAAGAATCTCATCTTGAATCATTTTGGCATCTTTAAAGCCATCATGTATTCAGTGTTTGGAAGTGGTTTAATTTAGATTTAAGTTCTCCAGGTGATGCTTTTTTCCTGAACCCATGCACTGTCTGTAATAATAAATGTTAAATAAAATGATATGCCATATAAGTTTGGCAGCCACCAAGAAATTTTACCATCCAATAATAATGCTTTAATGAACTCTATGTGTTGTAGAACAATTGCCTCATCTTGCCCCAACAAATTACTCCTTCCATGTGTTCTTGTGATTTTCTTTAGAGTTTGCAGTCAATAGTTTTTCTGTGACTTACAGTTTTCTCTAAAACCCTCAATGATGAGAAAGAAGAATAAGAATTTATCTTAATTTTGTTTTCTCAAGCAATATATTCATAACTAACACAAATTGCCTCAAACGCCTTTCCTTAAAGAAGAGAATTAACATTACTTGAAGCATTAATTAATATTAACACTCAACACACTAACTTTCAGTAGTTCTGCAACTCAAACAGAACAGCAAAACCACAATCAGAGATTCTCTTCAGTTATGCTGACTCATTTAAAAAGAGTCTTAGCTCAGGGCTGGCGTTGGGGCTTAGCGAGTAAAGCCATTGCCTGCAGTGCTGGCATCCCATATGGATGCCAGTTCAAGTCCCGGCTGCTCAGCTTCTGATCCAGCTCTCTGCTGTTGCCTGGGAAAGCAGTAGAAGATGGCCCAAGTCCTTGGATTCCTGCACCTGTGTGGGAGACCTGGAGGAAGCTCCTGGCTTTGGATCAGCATGGCTCTGGCCATTGTGGCCAACTGAGGAGTGAACCAATGGATGGAAGACCTCTCCCCCCCCTTCTCTCTCTCTCTCTCTCTCTCTCTCTCTCTCTCTCTGACTCTCCTTTTCTCTCTGTGTAACTCCAACTTTCAAATAAGTAAATAAATCTTTAAAAAAAAAATAGTCTTAGCCAATATAGGAAAAGATGAACAGTTTGTTGTTGAACTTCTTTGATATGATCCCTGTCATCATCTAATGGTGACACTTGTAACATTATTTCTTAGCAGATAGTGTGAACTTTCTAGACCGTAAGATACCATGTTTTAGCTAATCAACTTATTATTTGACATAATTCTCTAAGTGGATTTTAATTCTGCTAACATTTAGCTTATCGTCACCAGATTTGTTCTACAACTTATACAGGGCTTTTTAATTTTCAGTTATAAAAATTTGTATTCAATTCTATGGGGCCAGCATTGTGAAACACTGCAGGTTAAACCACCAACTGCAATGCCAGCATCCCCTGTGGGTACCTACTTGATTCTTGGATGCTCCACTTCTGATCCAGCTCCCTGCTAATGCTCTTGGGCATGCAACAGATAATTGCCCAAGTGCTTGGGACCCTGCACTCATGTTGGAGACCCAGATGAATCCCTTGGCTTCATCCTGACTCATTGTAGCCATCTGGGGAGTGAACCAGTGGATGGAAGATCTTTCTCTCTCTCTCCCTCACTCTCTCTCTCCCTCTCCTCTCTCTCTCTCTCTCTCTCTCTCTGTGTGTATGTGTATGCATGTGTCTCTCCCTGTCTCTTTGTAATTCTTTCAAATCAATAATTCTTTTTTTAAAATTTTATCTAATTCTATAAGTAATCTAATTTAATAATATCACCAAAAATTACTCCTAATAGTGTCCAGAGTTGCTCTTTTCTGTATATTGATAAAACTCTCATAGAGACCAATATTGAAATATCTGGCATCATTATTTTATATGAATTAAATGAAATATTGATTAAAATATGATTATGATATATATAAATATTTGTGTACATATATATATTATGTGTATATATGTAGCTCCTTTCTCTGAAGAGAAAAAAGCTATAGAAAAATACTACCATTTTTTAATTTCTTCTTTTATCTGAATTGTCAAATTTTTTTCAAAGTATTATGTTTGGGGCCCAGTACTGTGGTGTAGCAGATAAAGCAACTACCTGTGGCACTGGCATTCCATATGGGCACAGGTTCAAGTCCTGGCTGCTTTACTTCCAATCCAGCTCCCTGCTAATGCACCTGGGAAATCACTGAAGGATGGCCCAAGTGCTTGGCTCCCTGTACCCATATGGGAGACCCTGAGGAAGCTCCAGGCTCCTGGCTTTAGATCGGCCCAGCTGTTGCCATTGTAGCCATTTGGGGAATGAACCTGCAGATGTAACATCTTGCTCTCTGTCACTATCTAAGTGTAACTCTGCCTTTTAAATGAATAAAAAATCTTTTTTAATAAAAGTATTATGCTTGTTATTTTAAAAATAAAAGTTCTTTTACTTAAAAAACAGGTCAGCATTCTGGCACAGCAGGTTAAGTTGCTGCCTGCAATGTCAGCATCCCATTTGAGATCTTGTTCAAGTCCTGGCTGCTCTGCTTCGAAGCCAGCTCTCTGCTAATGCACCTGGGAAAGCAACAGAAGATGACCCAAGTGCTTGGACTCCTACCACCCAAGTGAAGGACCTGCATAGATTTCCTGGCTCCTGGCTTTGGCCTGACTCAACCCAAACTATTGCAACTATTTCAGGAGTGAACCAGCAGATGTAAGATTCTTTCTGTCTCTCCCTCTTTCTCTGTAACTCTGCTTTTCATTTCAATTTTTTTCTCTTCCAGCTCTGAATTAGGTGATGGTGCAGCAATCACTGCAATAGCAAAGGAGCCATCACTACCTTTGTTCCCTGAAGGCACCATTTCTGCTGGTGTCAGCCCTAAGATCACAGAAGCCTGTTGTTCAATTTAACATGCTTACAAGGGTATTGCACCTGCACTCAGGATAGGGAAAAGGAAAAAGGCCTAAAAAGCCCGATATCTTGGTTGTATGAGATAGAATACTTCCAAATATTTATCTCCAATGAATCTATTAAATATGAACCAAACAAAATCATACAAGTATTAATGCACAGACCCGTGCTATCAGAGGTAAAGTAGATGAAAAAGACCCTCACCCTCAAAAATGCTATCTAGCAGGGAGGTAAAACATACCATAAAAGCAATTCAGTAAGACTCATAAGAGTTTAACACAGAGCTGTGGGAATTCAAAACATGGAAACAGTATTTCCCAACTGTAAAAATCAAGGTGGCCGGCGCCGCGGCTCACTAGGCTAATCCTCGGCCTTGCGGTGCCGGCACACCACGTTCTAGTCCCGGTTGGGGCGCCGGATTCTGTCCCGCTTGCCCCTCTTCTAGGCCAGCTCTCTGCTGTGGCCAGGGAGTGCAGTGGAGGATGGCCCACATACTTGGGCCTTGCACCCCATGGGAGACCAGGAGAAGCACCTGGCTCCTGCCATCGGATCAGCGTGGTGCGCTGGCCGCAGCGCACCGGCGGCGGTGGCCATTGGAGTGTGAACCAACGGCAAAGGAAGACCTTTCTCTCTGTCTCTCTCTCTCTCACTGTCCACTCTGCCTGTCAAAAAATAAAAATAAAAAATAAAAAAATTTTAAAAAATCAAGGCAAGTTGGATGGAGAAGTGGAGAAGGCAGCCTCTAAGGATGAATGGAAAAGAACTTGTTGTCTCTTGCCAGGCGTCCTCGTGAGAGTGACATCGTCTTTAAACCCCACGTGGCAATCCCTGACGCACCATCGTGATGCCCAGGGAAGACAGGGCGACCTGGAAGTCTAACTGCTTCCTTAAGATCATCCAACTTCTGGATGATTACCCAAAATGCTTCATCGTGGGCGCAGACAATGTGGGCTCCAAGCACATGCAGCAGATCCGCATGTTGCTCCGGGGGAAGGCTGTGGTGCTGATGGGCAAGAACACCATGATGCGCAAGGCCGTCTGGGGGCATCTGGAAAACAACCCTGCCCTGGAGAAGCTGCTGCCTCATATCCGGGGAAATGTGGGCTTTGTGTTCACCAAGGAGGACCTTACTAAGATCAGGGATATGCTGCTGGCCAATAAGGTGCCGGCTGCTGCCAGTGCTGGTGCCATTGCGCCCTGTGAGGTCACTGTGCCAACTCAGAACACTGGTCTGGGGCCCAAGAAGACCTCCTTTTTCCAGGCTTTGGGCATCACCACTAAAATCTCCAGGGGCACCATTGAAATCCTGAGCGACGCGCAGCTGATAAAGACTGGAGCGAAGCCACGCTGCTGAACATGCTGAACATCTCGCCCTTCTCGTTTGGGCTGATCATCCAGCAGGTGTTCAACAACGGCAGCATCTACAACCCCGAAGTGCTGGACATCACCGAGGGAGTCCTACACTCGCGCTTCCTGGAGGGTGTGCGCAACGTTGCCAGTGTGTGTCTGCAGATTGGCTATCCGACCTGGCATCAGTGCCCCATTCCATCATCAATGGGTACAAGCATGTCCTGGCTTTGTCTGTGGAGACTGAGTACACCTTCCCACTTGCTGAAAAGGTCAAGGCCTTCCTGGCTGATTCATCTGCATTTGTGGCTGCTGCCCCTGCGGCCATGGCCAGCACTGCTGCCCCTGCTGCTGCCGCCGCAGCCCCAGCCAAGGTGGAGGCCAAGGAAGAGTCGGATGAAGATATGGGATTTGGTCTCTTCGACTAATCCCTGCAAAGCAGCCAGCTTTATTTGTGAAACAAGGAAATAAAGGCTTACTTTTCTTTAAAAAAAAAAAAAAAAAAAAAAAGAACTTGTGAAGAGTAACAGAGCATGGTTTGCTTTGACTAAACTCTGGAGACTGTATTGAAAAATAGAAGGACTTTTCGAAAATAAAAGGAAAAAAACAGTGTTTGGCCAGATCCTCAGATGCTGAACTCCAGATTATTCACATGCCCCTATCCTCTCACCAAGAAGCCCCTCCCCCCGCCCTGACTGACAAACTACCACTGCCCTGCTCAGAGTCCCTTCTCCTTCCATTCCGCATTTTAGCCAGACTGGCTCCCTGCATGTGTCCTGTCCCCTGGCTCCCTGCATGTGTCCTATCCCCTGGTTCCCTGTATGTGTCCTCTTCTCCCTGACTGAGGGACATACACCATCCTCTCTTCACAAAACATCTTTTGCCTTCTTCCCCCTCCCAGCCCCTTCCACTTCTGCCTAAACAACTCTCACTTCTTCCTGAGGCCCATACTGGACTGGACTTTTTGCAAGAAGCCTTGTCTCACCCTGAGCTCACCTGTAATACATGTACTTGTCTCATCCCAAGTTCTCAGATGCACCTTTTATATGTGCACATGTCTCACCACATTATTCTTTAGGTACCTAATATTCATGAGTCTGTGAGCTCCTTGAGAACTTCAATTTTTGCCTTTCTCATTCATTGTCTTATCCCCAGTACCTAAAACAATGCCTGACATACAGTTACTGCTCAATGAATACTTCTTGAATGAATGAATAAATGGATAAACAAATGACAAAATATATCCTTTGAGAAATCTCTTTTATATGTACATAGAAACTGGAGTAAATGTTGTCTACTTTAGCATTTCTTAATTACCATCCTTGAAAAGTTGGAACACTTTATTGATGTTGTCTTTCATGCCTTGAGGGTTATTTAATAAACATTATTTGCTAGAGAGAAAACCAAGTAAGTTACCAGATTATTTGACATTTATATTTTCTATCATAGACTAAGTGTTTAATCTCTATACTGCAAAAGATAAAATTCTGCCTACAATTTCATATTTCATAAATCTTCAATGATATATCATGAAAATTCCTCCCTCAAAATTCCATGAGGTCAACATTCTACCATCCACCAGGGCTGACACAATTATAATGTGAAGCGAGCTTCATATTTATGAATGTTTACATTGAGCAGAATATGAAAGAAATATATTTGTGATTTGAAGGAGGGATTATAATAGGATAAGCAAAATTTAGCTTTTAAAGAGAGAAATCAGGACCAAATATATGAATTTTGAGAGCAGAAAATTGAAATTCTATGTGGTATACAGATAAATGTAGATGTTTCATAATATGTTTAAAACTTGAGAATAGGGGTCAGCACCGTGGCATAGCAGGTTAAAGCACCACCTGCAGTGCCAGCATTCCATATGGCTGCTGGTTTGAGTCCCAGCTGCTACACTTCCATTCTAGCTTACTGTTTATGTGCCCAGGAAAGCAGCAGAGAATGGCCCAAGGCCTTGGGCCTTTCACCTACTTGGGAGACTCAGAGGAAACTCCTGGCTCCTGGCCCAGCACCAGCCCTTGCAGCCATTTGGGGACTGAAACAGCAGATAGAAGATTCTCTATCTCTCTCTTCTCTCCCTCTCCTCTCTTTCTATAAATCTTTCAAATAAATAAAACAAAACTTTTTTAAAGGAACATTAAAAAAAAAAACCCTGAGAACAGAATGAGACAGGGTGATCAAAGAAAAATTATAAAGAATGACTTTTGAAAGATTAAAAAATAGTATTGCTATTCAAACTATCAAAGAACAACTTAGAGTTAAGAATGACCAAAAAAATTACTACTTGAGGAAGGAATGTAAGACTTCTATACAGGTTGAAATACCTATAAGAAAGCTGTTCAAACTGGAATTGAATGCTAAAGTTCTGGCCACGAAAGAAAAACTACATGGCCAAAGAATTAAATCTACCATACTTCAGTAGATAAGCAGAGAGACAAATCAAGAGCCATAGATAGCCATAGAAGAATCTATGTAAACCAAATGACACAGCCTAATGAGAGTTTGTAATTGAAGTTTCCCCAGCTTACATCTCTATTGTATCATAAGATTTCTACAAACATCAGGAAATTATCATGGGACATGGAGGAACATATAATTTATTATCTGCTATGGTTTGAATATAGTTTATTAACCACGATGAGATATTAAGAAGTGGAATTTGGGGTAGGCATTTGGTGCAGCAGTTAAGATGTCTCCTGGGATGCCTGCATCTCATACCCAAGGGCCTGAGCTCTACTCCTGGCTCCACTACTGAGTCCAGCTCCCTGCTAATGTGTACCCCAGGAGGCAGCAGGTGGTGAATCAAGTAATCAAGTCCCTGTCACTCACATGGGAAATGTGAGCTGAGTTCTGGACTCCTGGCTTCAGATGCCCCAGCCCTGGATATGGGCATCTGGGGAGTAAACCCGCAGATGGAAGAGACTGCTCGCTCACTGTTCTTACTCAGTTGCTCTCACTCTCTTTTAAATAAATATTAATCTACTGATTCATTGATTTTAAAAGAAGAAGTAGAACAATGTGGATCCTTTAAAAAGTGATCAATGGTTTACAATGATGAGTGGGCTACTCCATTCATTATATTAATGGATTAATGGGTCAGTGGGTTGTCTCAAGAGTAGGTCTGCAATAAAAGTCAGTTTGGCTAGGTCTTTCCCATGCTCCAATTTCTTACCATGTCATACACTGAGCAAGCTGAGAACTCTGCCTGCAAGTTCATCACCAGATGCAGTCTTTTGACCTAGGACCAGAACCCTGAGCCAAAATAAATGTCTTTTCTATATAATTTACCCATTCTGTGTTATTGTGTTGTCAGCAACAGAAAACAGCCTAAGACATTATCCAAACTGGGAAACTTTTAAGACTGTAAGTACCTGCTGCTAATAATTAAACTAGAATTTAATTAAGTTAAAACTGTCTCAGTCAAACTGCAACGTAGGGTCAACCTCATTATATATTAAACCCTTATGTTATGCCAGAGAAACACTTTGAAGAAAGGATACCAAAGGTGAAGCTTTCGAGGGCAAACACAACTTTCTCAGGAGCAGGCAAAGATTATACAAGAAAGAGAGAATTAGACAGCCTTCTGTTTAGGAGCTGATCTTTATGTACATGGCTGCATGCATCACATTCTATATTATTGGGCATGTACCATATTTGCACAACTTGTAAATAGATTGCATCTAAATTTTCTCAGTGTTTATATTCCCTTTCATTGTTTTTCCAAGTTAATAGGTCCCATGAAATGTTGAAGTCTTAAATGTCAAGGATTTATTCAGTTTTCTGTATAGGGGAATATGAAGACATCTCTCCCCTGTTGCATTGTGGGTATTAGCAACCATCATTTCCTAAGAGTGGTATATTATGTGTAGTGATGCAGCACAAATGTTTTTGGCTTTTTTTTATATGTGGGTCAGAGTCCCAACAAGATACAGGTGACACAATTAATAAAGATGCTTGAACTGAGCTTAATGAAGTGGCCACTTATAAAGGTGTAGTCAGAATGTGAGGCAACCACAAGGTTTGATAAAAGCACCCAGGTATTAGAAACCCTAATATCACTACTTATATCATGGTTGAAACTGAAAGGAAAAGAAGCCAACAGGATATTGCAAACAGGTGTAACTATAGAGAACTACCAGAGAAGATTTGTGGCTTTTGGTGCTGAAATCTAGTCACTGATACCCTCTAAACCTGCATGGAGGGAACTGTGAATTAAATTCTTTCCCTACGTCCATCAAGCCTCTTAGTGCTTGCTTTTGGCCAAACCCATAGGTCAAGGATGGCTAACTGATAATAATCCATGGAGATCAGCCTCCTGGATAACAGAGTAGAATAGAGAGGACTAGAAAATGGATCTTAAGAGACAAATGGAGAATATCCAGCAGGGTTTAGTTGAATATTGTGAAAGTCCGTATTTCTGAAGTCCACATAGGTCACATACAACCTTTACACTCATATGTGAATAAAAAAATACAATTTGACCTTCACAGGCATGTCAGAGATAAAACAATTGTTGTTATCTCATTTTGTAGATGAAGAAACAAAGAAATTTGTACACTTTCAAAATGACATACAAATAGTTATATATTATTTATATTATAAATAGTTATAAATTATTTATCTAAATATTCTAAAAAGTATTTAGTGAATGACACTATGCCCATGAAATTCTCTAGAAACTGGACCTTCTACCTCTAAATGCAGAGATTTTTCCCACTTGGCCTTAACAACATAAGCTTGTTGTCATTGGCCTTAACATAAGCTTCACCATATGGCAAAAGACCACCAAATAGTAACTATCCAAGCACATGTAAACAGATTTATAGAATAAAGGGATTGACTCTGCCTTCCAGGGAGTTCCAAATTATGAACAGGAAATACCACTTATAAAAATTTGGGAAGACAGGGGCTGGCGCTGTGGCTCACTTGGTTAATCTACCACCTGAGGCACTGGCATCCCATATGGGTGCCAGGTTCTACTCCCGGTTGCTCCTCTTCCAGTCCAGCTCTCTACTGTGGCCCAGGAAGGCAGTGCAGGATGGCCCAAGTGCTTGGGCCTGCACCTGCAGGGGAGACCAGGAGGAAGCACCTGGCAGACAGAGAGAAAGGTCTTCCTTCCGTTGGTTCACTCCCCAAATGGCCACTATGGCCACAACTGTGCCAATCCAAAGCCAGGAGCCAGGTGCTTCCTCCTGGTCTCCCATGCAGGTGCAGGGGCCCAAGCACTTGGGCCATCCTCACTGCCCTCCCGGACCACAGCAGAGAGCTGGACTGGAAGAGGAGCGACCGGGACTAGAACCCGGCACCCATACGGGATGCTGATGCCACAGGCAGAGGATTAACCAAGTGAGCCACAGCACCAGCCCTCCAAAAAAATATTTTAAAAAAAAGAAAAATTTGGGAAGACAATCAGGAAACATTCCTCTAATGCTTATTTGTCCTAAATGGCAAATATATAAAACTTGTATGGCTGCCATTTTACTTTCTGACCATATGGCTTAAGTTTAATGAAACACAGGGATTGATAACATAGTAATACTAACTCACCATGAAATAATGATTGAGACAAGATAGTGTGAATGTGTCAATGTAATGTTAAAAATCAAATACTAATGTGTTAGGTCTCTCAGATGGAACACTTGCTGCCAGTCTCCTGTTCTGGTGGTGGCAATGAAAATGATAATGGGTATAGAATCAACTGATGTTTCTGTTGCTGCCTTAAACAGAAACACATAAATACAGTGACCCCTTAAAAAAACAGAGAAAAGTTTGTAAATGAGTAAACAAATTTCCAAGGCAGGCACTGGTATGTGTTCACAAAAAACTCATTTCTTTTTAACTCCTGGGCATACAGACCACACGTTTCCTACTCATCTTATGATTACACGAGGCAATGCAACTTAATTCTGGATAATGTGGCAATAAATGAATAAAAGTGATTTATTTGCTTTTAGCCAAGCCCATATACTACCCATCCCCCTAGAAATCTTCTATTCTCCCTCTTTCCCGTCTACCAATTTCTGTCAATTCCTAGGTGACATTTGGAAACCCTGAACTGAACATGATGGAATCTGTTTCAGCCTGAAGCCTTGAATGATTTGGAAAAGTCCCACCCTCCCCTGCCATTGGCTGCCATTAGTCAGCAACTATTTCAGTTAAATTAATGGAGTTCAAGGAATACATCACTTCTTAGAGATAAGCATTCTTGACATGTTCATGTACAAATACATCTGGATACATGTCTCTAACAAGCATATAGTATTACATGTATTGTCCTTTAGGCTCTTTACATGGCACTATATTGTAAGTAACTTCTCATGTTCATGTAATCCTTCAATATCACAATTTTTAATTATGTCTTAGTTTCCCAGTTGAGTTTATACCATATTGTCAATTTTTTTGCTATTTTATGTAACTTTCATTTTTCTAATATCAGTTAGTACAAACTAAGAATCTTTGTGATCCTGTTACTATGAAAAAGACCATTTCTTCATCATAGTTATTAGTTGACCTACAGCTGCCATTCAGAGTAACAGACCACTGATTGTGTGATGTTCAACCCCATACAAGTTAATATCCTTCTTTGAGTTTGTTCCATATGATAAAGCTTTCTGATAGAAAAATACCCTGTGAAAGTTAATAAATGTCCTTTAAAATGCTACAAATAAAAGGACTGGTGTGAATCACCAGACATTGGTGTGAAGTCATTAACTGTTCTGTGACCTCTATTAGCATACAAAATGATCAGTTTTTCATATTAAATTGATAATAGTAAAGTCAAAAATAAAACAAATCAATTTATTGCAAAGCTTAATAAAATTTCTCTTCCCAAATGGGAACATGTCCTTACAATTGACTGAATTAACACTGTCTGCCATATATTTTCTCTGATAAAAGGATGTATTATTTCAGAGCTGATGCACCACTACTACAACAGATTGGCAGTCCTACCCATGGGGGAATTCTACAATCCCACTGACTCTAAATCCAGCCTAGAAAGCTGATTGGGATCTGAGTGACTACTTTTCTCACAAAAAGAAACCCACATTGCTTCTGTCTGCCCCCCAGAATCTGTGCTACTGTGGTAGAGACACTGTCAAATTTTATTCTGACTTCAAAGACAGAAATCACTACCTCACTGTCACGAGAAGATTCCAGAGATTAAGACAAGACTATTTCCAGGGCAGAGAACAGGTCTCTGCAGCTGTGGGAATCCAAGGCACAAACCCCAGGGCCATGAGCTCTCATTATATATGATCCAGAGAAGATCACCATAGCTTATTAGGGCTCAACCCTAGCAATAGTCCATAAAAGTTCTGAGATACCAAACCTAAGGGAGGCCCTCTGCATCTTTAGCACATGGTACTTGGTGCCCAGGGCACAAGCCCCAGCATCATGCTTGTGTGCCTTGTAAGAACTGAGGAAATTTCCCTCTGTGCCTTACAGATTTTAGAACTGTCATTGTTGGTGCTACAATCCCTAGAGCAAGTTGCACTTCCCTATAATATCTGGAGAGCCCTATCTACAGTTCTCTGCTGCTGGCTGATGGCTTCCAGTTCACAATCCCCAACCAAACTGGCTCCCACTTTGTGAGACTTGGGTAAGAACATCACTGCATCCTACAGCTCCAGGACTATAACTATTAGCACTAGAATCCTCAGGTTCACCTAGGAAAGAATCTACCTGCATTCCTCTTTCTTGACCCATGCTTGCCAGTACAAAATCCTCAATATATCTTGTAGTCACCCAATAGGATGGAGCAAGGTTGCCCTTCATATCTCCAATGCTAGGTCTAAGACTTTTATTGCTATAAGCCCCAGAAACAATCACACTCTCCCAACAGGACCTGGGGAAGGTCCCATCCACATCACACAGTCCCAGAGCCATAGTAATTGGTGCTACAGCCCCAGCATTACTCAAGCTTGCTTGTGGGACAAGAGCATAGTCCCCTCTTTACCCCTCAGAAAACACCTAACTGGAGACTAAAGATCTATACTCTAGAATGTGCTCAAATATTTCAAAGCCATACTCCTACCTCCAAAAACTGCCACAGACTAGGCAACTGTAGCACTCATAAACATTGCTGATGCTAATTAAACCTATTGAAATCTGTTAGAGGTTATACTTCTGGGCTAATTTTTATAATCAAATCCAAAGCAACAATCCAGGTGATACCCTGTATTTTATCTAAGAAGCAAGAAAGCATGACATCTTCAAAAGAACAAAAACAGTTCTTCAGAAATAAACCCTGATCTGAAAGAAATCTATGACATACCTAAAAAAAGAAAAATTAAAATAATGATCCTAAGGAAACTCAATGAGATGCAAGAGAATACAGATATAGTTTAAAGAAATGAAAAAAATAATAGATGACATGATGAGAAATTGAGTAAACAATTAAAAATTATTAAAAAAAATGAAATTTTGCAGCTTAAAACTTCAACCAATGTAATAAAAATTTAATTGAGAGTTTCAACAACAAAATAGACTAAGCAGAGAAAGAGTTTCTGATCTTAATGAAAGACTTGAAAAACCCAGTCAGATAAAAATAAAGATATAAGAGTTAAAAAGAATGAAAAAAGCATGTGCAATATATTAGATACAACTTAAAAACACGAATATTCATATCATAAAGATAGCTAAAGGAAAATAGGAGGAAAAAGTCACTAAGAATGTACTAAATGAAATGATAGTTAAAAACTTCCCATGTCTTAAAAGAGATAGGGATATTCAGACACAGAAAGCTCAAAGAACCCAAATCAGACTCAACCAAAAATCATTTTCATCAAGGCCATTATAATCAAATTGTCAAAAGTTAAGGATAAAGAAAGAATCCTAAGCACAGGAAGAGAACAATGTCAAGTTAAATATAAATGGAAACCCATTAGACTAAAAACAAATTTCTAAATGGAAACCCTACAGGCTAGAAGAGAGTGAGATTATATATTAAAGGTTTTCAAAGAAAAAAATTTCAACCAAGAATATTAAATCCAGCGAAGCTATCCATTAGAAGTTAAGGGGAAATAAAGTATTTCCTAAACAAGCAAAAATTGAATTCATCACAACCAGAACAGCCTTACAAGAAATTCTAAAGGAAGTCCTACATTATCAGTACCATCAAGGGGCCAGCTCTGTGGCCTAATAGGCTAAGCCTCTGCCTGTAGCACCAGCATCCTATATGGGCATTGGTTCATGTCCCAGCTGCTCCTCTGCTGATCCAGCTCTCTGCTTATGGCCTGGGGAAGCAGTAAAAGATGGCCCAAATGCTTGGGTCCCTGTACCCACATGGGAGATCCAGAATAAGCTCCTGGCCCCTTGCTCCTGGCTTTGGATCAGCTCAGCTGTGGCCTTTGCGGCCATTTGGGGAGTGATATAGCCATTTTGGCCATTTGGGGAGTAATCCAGCAGTTGAAAGACCTTTCTTTCAGTCTTCCCCTCTCTCTGTCTGTAACTCTACCTCTCAAATAAAATAAATAAATAAAATCTTTAAAAAAAAGTAACCATTATGAAAATATACAACAGTAAAAAATCAACTAACTAGCAGAACAGAAACATTCAATAGCCAATCAACAAAATAACAGGAGTTAGCTCTTATCTATCAGTGTTAACCTTGAATGCAAATTGATTAAATTCCCCAGTCAAAAGATATAGATCTACCAGATGGATTTTAAAAATAAAAAATAAGAAAAGGCCCAAGACCCAGCTATATGCTACTTACAACAAACTCAATCCCCAAGTAAAGATACACATAGACTGAAAGTGAAGAGTTCGAAAAACGTATACCAAGCAAAGGGAAACCAAAAATGATCTGGAGTAGTTACACTCATATCAGACAAAACAGACTTTAAATAGACAAAGAAGAACATTCTCTGTTGATAACAGGATCGATTCCTCAAAGGGATAATAATCATAAATGTTTATAAACCCAACACAAGGCCACCAAGACACGTAAAGCAGATATTGCTAGACTTCATGGGAGAGAGATTCCAACACAACGGTAGTGTGAGAAGTCAACACCCCACCTCATCAGTGAACAGATGATACAGCCAGAACAATCAACAAAGCTGTATCACAGTTTAAGCATGTTATAGAGCAAGTGGGCTTGGCAGAAATTTATAGATCATTTCACCCAACAGCTACAGAATGCATATTCTTATCACCACATGGAACATTTTGTAGGATAGATCATATATTAGGCCACAAATCAAGTCCCAGTAACTTTTTAAAAGTTAGAAATCATACTATATATCTTCTTAGACCAAAAGGAATAAAACTAGAATTCAACGAGAATAACAATAGAAAATTTACAAATACATGGATGAACAATATATTACTGAATGACCAAACAATGGATTATGAAATAACTTTAAGAAGTAATTAAAACATTGATTGAAACAAATTAAAATGAAAACACAATGTATCAAAACCTGTAAGATTTACCAAAGCAGTATCGGTGCTGGCACTGTGGTGTTATAGGGTAAGCCTCTGCCTGCAGTGCCTGTATCCCAAATAGGTACTGGTTTGATTCCCAGCTATACCACATTTAATCCAGCTCCCTGATAATGTGCCTGGCAAAGTGGTAGAAGATGGCCCAAGTACTTGGACCCCTGCACCCATGTGGGAGACACACAAGAAGCTCCCAGTTCCTGCCTTCGTATTGGCCCAGCTCCAGCCGTTGCAGCCATTTGGGGAGTGAACCAGCAGATGGAAGACCTCTCTCTCTGTCTCTCCTTCTATCTGTAACTCTGCCTCTTAAATAAATAAATAAATCTTTTTAAAAAGTAGTATTAAGAGAGAAGTTCATATCAATAAGTGCTTACATTAAAAAAAAACACACAGAAAAGTAATAAATGAATAATCTAAAAATGTACCTCTAGGACTTAGAAAACAAAGCAAGGCAAACCAAAATTAGCAGGAGATAAGAAATAATAAAAATTGGAGTAAAAATAAATAAAATTGAATTAAAAAATCAACAAAACAAAAAAGCAGTTTAAAAGATAAACAAAATAGATAAAGCTTTAATGAAACTAACAAAGAAAAATGAGAAAATCTAAAATAAGCAAAACCAGAAATGAAAA